>NC_135778.1:13274134-13357411 GCF_028453695.1 Augochlora pura
TGTTTGTTTCGATGTAATAACGTTTAAAATTATTTAATCCACACTCGCGGTAAACTAGAAAAGTAGTAGCTTCATTCTGACAACAAAAAACATCGACACATTGGGTTTTCATTTTTTTTGACAACGTTGCAGGTTAGCAAAAAATCTGAGAAAAATTGAGTACGCGAGCCGTGATAGTACCTTATCAGGGAATTAATATAAAAGTGTTGAATATAATATAAAAGTGAGAAATCTTCAATTTTCCGATTTTTTGGGGGTTTTTCATTTTTGATAATCAGAGCTTGCAACTGTAAAATCTGAAAAGTTCTATAACATGCGGCTTAATGTCCAAAATAAGCCATATTTTTTTCAAAATTTTAGAAAGCCGCTAAAGGTGGAAAAATGCCGGAAAACCGCGAAATCTAATTTACCCTGTAACTATCCTCACGGACAAGTAACAGGGTTAAAATTTTACACAGATGAGTTTTTATTGGCCAGCTATCGAACGGTGTATGACTCCTTGAAAAACCTCTAAGGGCAGTTTTTACCATCTTAATCGGCTATGCCCTTTTGTTGAGGTATTGCTAGTTTACTAAGAGTTGCATACACGAAATCTTACGAACATTGCAAATGGTTGGAATGATAAATAAAAAAGTTATAATGACTTCGAGTAAGGCGAACTGTTTAAGTGATCGTAGGAGAAATTATAAATTGATTTGCAGAATTCAATAAAGTCGACTAGACAAGACGATAAATAAAAATTGTATGTAGTCGTAATAAAACGTCTGGGACAGACACATAGTCCCGAAACACCGTAGAAGGGTAAAAAAGATCGCGTGGCTGGTAGGATCGAGCAGCCAGCGCATTGTCTGAGGCCCGTAGCGTTAGTCGGCGCGTTAAGCGGGGGGATTTCTACGCATTCCCGCGATCAAAGGCATTTCATTGTCTCGCTCGGCGACTGTATCGAGACCCTAACGAGGCTAGACACCGGTTTTAAAGAGGGAAACGTGTCTGCAGACACCTGGTCTCGACGATATCGACGCCCGCGGCTCGCATTTCGATATTGATTGCGAACTTAGAATCCACCGGCGCGATGGAATCCTCTATCGCCGGATGACCTTGACCCGGATGCACTACTCTACTTTCGTTGAAAGACCGTTTTCGCCGTCCCGGCCGGGTTGTAACCTCACCGCTCTGAATAGCGGTCGGGAGCGTTCCTTTTCGGTGGTCATCCGGTGAATTTTTCAACGCCCAGCGACCTTCGGTCTCGATGAAATTCTTCTTTCTTTTCTTCGCCGACGAGAAACCCCCCTTTTTTCCCGATCCCTTTCCTCCTCTCGTTTTCGGTCCCTTTGCAATCGGGAAACGATCTTCCCCACGCGTCGCGCGCACCACGCAGGAAAGAGTTTCGAGCGGCAAGGTCGGCCGATGCGCGCCACCGAAATCGCGGGCTGCTGCAATGTCCGAGATAATAACGTGAACTATGGAACACGAAGAATGGAAAGTGTACGCTATAGCGATCCACGCGAGGCTGCAACGCGAAACGAAAAAGCATTCCGGGGGAAAAGACGACTGGCGCACCGCCGCCCACGTATGCACTCGAACCCTTGCATTTCCAGCTTTCAGCGGACGATGCATGTATGTTAAAGCTCGAGTGTTTAAAACTGTATTGTGCCCGGGTAACATTTTGTTTGATGCTGCGGCACCACGTGTGCCCGCGCGAGAATCGTCGGCAAATCGCTGCGGAAAAAAATTTTAAACATTTCATTGGTGAAACGAGTCCGTGTCCCGGTGCATCAACTGACCCCGACCCCTTCAGTTTGACCTTTCCTTTAGAATTCATCGGAAACGTGACAACTTCGGACCCGCTTAGATTTAGTTCACTAAGATTACTATTGCTGACGATTATAACTTTCTTATCATTAACAACAGGGGTTCGTATAACACGTCATGTTGTCACGTAACAACAATTTTTTAACCGATAATTATAGAAATTATAAAGATACGTCTATCAGGAATTTATCATTGATTGAAGTCGTTTCATTATTATAAAAATTACTGAAATCTGAAGAAACGTATACTTGTTATTTTTATAAAACAATATAAAAAAGGAACCTCTACGATGATAGCTAAATGTTTATAACTAGATTGTTGATCATTACGTAAATTACATTCTATACGCAACATAAATTCTATAAGATTTCTTCTGGCAAATCACTGAAACAAATTGATTGTCAAACTGGATTCTTATATACTTACGATACATGTTAGTTTTCGTTAAATGAAATTAAACGCGTATATCAACAAAAACTAATCGCATCATCTGTCTACGTTCACTATAAAGAATTTCCTAGTTGCCATAAAGAATTCTTTCGTTCTTCAGACTTTTGTAAAAGAATTCAGAAAAATAAGGGCTTGGCTAAAGATCCGCGGTCTACGTTTGTTCTCTCGTATCTCGAATACATGCCGCAAATGCATAATGGTTCGCAGCGATAAAAGAGGGTGGAATTTTTATTCGACGCAACAGAAATCTTCATTACGAGCGCGGCTCGATAGGTGGGATTAACAGGATTAACCGAATATTGTTTCGTTCCCGTTGCCCAATGATAATTCACAGTTTGCTGGAACTTTTTAATCAAGCGTCGCTACGAGCGCCGTTCATTTCGGAGCGTTCCCTATGACCTAAATGATCCCTGCCGCCGATAGCGAGCCTGCGTACGGCGCCGGCGGCACGAATCAACTGTTCCGTAATCAGAAAAGTATCGAATAAATGTCGCACGGCCCGGGAAACGGTCTGTCCCCCTCCGCGTAAAACGAGCAAGACAGTGATCAGAGATTGATCGAAAGATAGCCGCGGGCCTGGTCGGATATCGGAACACGTGGAATATTAGGAAACCATCTAAACGACCTGGATTTTCTGTTTAGTTAATACGGCGGCCATCGCGATAAGAGGTCACGGTCACGCAGCAGTGCATCCCCGCGAGGTCACTCTCGAGATGTCCCCTTTCAATCCGCATGAAACTTGTACGAGGATGGCCGCTAATTAAAGAGGGGTGAGAGCAAAAAAAAAAAGAGAAGGAACGAGAGAAAGGAGAGTTGGCTGTATCCCGTGGCTGCTCTCGCGCGAGACACTGATCTTTTAGTGGATCCAATTAAGAAACGTTCGTTTCTCACAGTTTAGCGCTGCCGAACCTTTCTCTCGCGGAACAATAATCTGATACTGCGAGGACGAATCGTGTCCGAATTTCTGACGCGCGCGGTTTTCGAGACGAAACTGTGCACTAGGTTGGTGCATAAGCAAATTCTAGTGTATAGTAACATACTCGGAACATTATAACGTAAAGCAAGTAGTGTAAGTGCATGTTTCTCAACCCCTTCTTAATTATTATTATTAATTATTATCAATTTCTTCCGAATCGAATTGAAATTGAATTTTTCTATTATCAAAGTCTAGAAACGGAAGTAAATAAAGACATTGTAAGAAACAAAAATTATCTGGGGCTATTTAGGGAAAATATTAAGGTCGAGGGGTTAATTTGTCGCGTATATTGTCAATACTGATGTTTCATAAGCAAAATAAAAAATACCATGAAAGTAAAGTTTATATTTTTAAAAATAGAAAACAGTGGAATTTATAAACACCTTACATGAATTTAATTTTAATAATGTTAATTGTAATAATTTTCTATTATATTTAAAATTCAATGTAGAGCATCGTACTAATTAAGGGAAGAGCATACATGGAGGCCATCTAATTATCTTCTCTAACAGCAAGTGTCTCTAGAACGTGAAATCTCGGCCAAAATAAGTTTCATTTCAAAAGTCTAATTTCAAGGTTTTAGAGCTCAAAGTCACTCGAAGGTCACACCGCTCCGTACTGGCCGGGTAGAGTGAAGAGCAGAGGTAGGCGGAATTTGAGAGACCGACGTCTCGTATACGCCCACGTAATGCACACAGTTATACACATCGACATTTCGTCGCAATTGCGTTCAATCTGCCCACGCACAGTTTACGGCACGGCCTGAAAATCCTCGAAAATCTGGCTGCCGCTTTGGATGCACGAACAAAATTGTACGCCGAGGGGTTAAATTACGAGGTGAACCGTCGAGAGCGTCTCCTTACATCCCTAAAAAGTTTACTCCGATATCATCAACCTGTTAGCGCCAAGGTATTTTAAGTGAATTCGAAAGAGGATGACGGGCGGCCACTGATCCTTTGAACATTTGATCGACAGGCTTGATTCGGTGTCCAAGAAATTTTATCGCTTGAAAAGACGTACTGTTAGTGACTAATACGAACAATTTATTTATCAATAAATTTTCCCCCGGGCTTACAAAGAACACCTGGGTGTAATTACATTCCTACCGCCTTATGCGGTGGCTCAAAGAAAAAATAGGTAAATTAATAACTAGATATAACAAATGTAAATAATAAATAAATAAATAGATAAAAAGATGAGCGTGAGATGTATAAATATATGTATGAAAGAAATAAAGAGACATGTAAATAACTAAATAAATATATAAATAGCTGGAACATACACGGCACTGTAGAGCTTTTCAGTCTTTGATAATATCTTTAATATTCTGTATGGCACGATCGTGCCTAATCGGTTATTTTTGAGCTTAAGACTTTTGGCTAACAGTTGATACGCAATTTAGATTTAAATTAATTTTCCTGTCGAGAGAACGTACATTTTATTGCTTAGCTTTAGGATTTCCCTTTTTAAGAAAAAAGGGAAAATTCCGAAGGATAAGTCCGACATTAGCAACGTCCCAAAAAGACGCGCTGAGACGCGAAGGAAGGGCGCCTTCTTTGAAACAGACTCGCTGATTGGTTATTGTTAAAATCGAGGAAAACCAATCAGCGTCATAGAATTCGAGGATTTTTGATCTCCCGAGAAAAGGTGTAACATAGTACCCGGCTAAATAAATAAGTTTTTTTCGCCGCTAAATTCCAGTACCACATTCTATACAGTCCACACCTATAGCGTCACCATTCGTCGCTATAACTGACGACGTCGTGACGCCCCAAAACGTACTTCCCTATCTATCAATTCAAAATTTGTCTCCTTCATGAACACTATCGCGAACGAATAATATATCAAACAGTTGCTACGAAAGAAATTGTAATGCTTAACACTTCACCACAAAAATAGATAAATCATTGGTAACCATGACAATAAATTCATAGATTATCGACAGAGAAAAAAAACGATTTATACGCTGACGGTCGGTGAAGTGTTAATTCGAACGATCAAGATCCTATCACAATGCGTCTCCGAAGATAATGATAAAACCGCTATGCTTCGAGCCCGGGTGAAGGGAAGAAAAGCTAGAAAAGACGCGTTTCACGCTAGAACGGCCCCTTAAGGGTGTCAGGGGTGGCGAGAAGTCTTGGTTAGCCCGGGAGGGTACCCACGGCCACGAAGCCCTTGAGGCTGGGTTATGGGAGAAAGGCGATAGTCCAACTCTCTGATCCAATTAGCGGGGAAGATCCCGGCCCGTGGACGTTCACGGATCCGCGATCGCTGTAGCGGGCCCGCGTAACACCGCTGCGACATCGGCTTATCTGTTGGTGGCTGTTCCGATCCAGGGAACACGGAAAACCCGTTCCCCAGATCGACGGGCAAAGCGTCCGGATTACCCGGCCGGCGAGGAAACTGACCGAAAACACCGACACGCGTCCGCCTTCGGCTTCGCCGAGCGAGTGATTCGGTTTAACCGTGCATCAGTGGCTGCCCTCTACCGTGATAAGTAATTTTCGGCCGATCAGCGTTCCCCGGGCCCATCTGCCAGACCCCCCATCTCCCCCCCCCCCCCACCCCCCTCCCTCCTTTCCACTGTCCAGTCCCCGATCCCATTTTCCATTGTCCCCGTCGTCCGCGTATTTTTATAGCGAGCTATTCTCGTGAGAGTCTCTCACCGTGAAAGAACGTTTCGAGGCTTTGATCGCTCTCGCTCGCTATCGAAAACTGTTTCTATAGCCGGTTACCCGAAAACACCGAATTATTTAGTCAAACCGCCTAGACGCCTTTCCAGGTCCTCCGGTTTGACCTACGTTGCACCGGGTCTGCCGCAGGAGTTCCCTTTAGTTATGCGCTCGACGTGTCGGCGGCTTGTGCATACGTACACACCGATTCTGTTGGCTTTTTTTTTGGTTTCTGAGCTTGCGTTTATTCGACTGGGTTGTTTCGCTTGGGAAAGGCGGGCGCGCGCAGAGAGTACCATAGTAATCTGGATTATCGTGTAAAAAGTGTCGGCGGAAACGAGAGCACAGATTTCATTTTCTCGCGTTTGGAACGAACATGCGTAGAGTCCGCGATCTGGTTGTGGTTTGTTGAAGAATTTCCCACGGGAATTTCACGAGTTTGATAATTGCGAAATCAATCATTTGAAAGATATCATTTTGACTCGTTCAGCGGTTCTGTTTGTTATAAATTCTAATCACTATATTGTTTTATAACAATATTGTCTTATATAAATTAGTTCAGTCGTAACAGTAAAAGCCTATTACTACTAACAAGTCTAGATGTTACTTTTGGTAGTTATTTAACGAAAGATTTAAAGGTCTTGACTCGACGAGCGTTACATACGTTATATCTATGGTTGATTACAGTGTTCAAATTAATGACAGCATTACCCTATTTGGTACACCGATCGACAATCTAATTAGTCTGCAAAAGACTGCCATCTCTCATCTACCGTTACCAAATAAGCGACAAATGGCAATGTAGCCTAAGAGCAACAACGACGCAGAAATCTACGAACAGCACACCGGAAGGCAAGATCACATAGTGACTCGGAAATCGTGGTAGACTCAACATCAAGATAAATCAACTGCATGCACAGGAACTTTCGTTAAAGTCACAATTTTCGAGTTGGACGATACTGCTCGTGGGTAGTATGCGTGAATAACTAACAAGCAACAGGAAACATACCGGAGTGACAATCGCATAACTTCGGCAGGATAATCTGCCGACGTCTCGTCGAGGATGTGACAAAAGCCATCGATGTTGCTATAGGAATGATGTACTGTAGGAAATATGTTTTGTCAAATATATTCGTTTAACAATTGGAGTACATTTGTAACATCCACGCTTCGTTAAATGGGCGATTGTCATTTGGCACGCTTTCTTGTTAGCTCACAGCTTGAGCGTTTAGGGGATGCTCTGATGCGACAGCTTCAAACGGACTTCTCTTTTTGGTTTCTTCGCTCTTATGATTTTATAATTTTTAATAGTGTATTGTGGAGGAATTAGAACATCTCTGATCGACTGACATAAAATATCAAAATAATTTCATTCGGTTTGGTAAAAGTTTTCAGATTTTATCTATGCTACTGTCGTACGATCATACCACTACGGTGTCAGCCAAATATATTCCCGAGCATTCCACAAAGTTACAATAATCAAATTTAACATCCGTGTTACAAAAATCTACTCTGAAAATCGACATCAACGGAAGCTTCGCAAACACAATTTCCAAATACTATATCACGAAAGTTGTAATTTGATTTCTCACAAAAATCCTCCGCAGAATTTGGAATTCTCTATAAGCGTCCGGTAAGAACTGTAATCGAAAATTGATATCGTATAGCAAGAAAAGATAGTCCATCGTCGCAGCGCGATCCCCAAAACTCTCTGAAACTACCACGGAGCTCTCGTCCGACTTTAGGCAGGCAGACTATGCCACGATTCCCTTGTCGCGGCAGCGACGACTGGCAGTTCAAGGCTCTAAGATCACGGGAAGCCGGCTGGGGTAACGATCAAAGCTAAGACTCACTTTTTTCCGGATGCTTGACGGTGGAGAAGCAGCCGTCCGCGGACAGGTAGAGCAGAAGCGCCCCGTTCGCGGGCAGCTCCTTGAACCCGCTCGCGAGGAACACCTGCACCTGGCTGTAGGTGGGCTTGTACAGCAGGTACTTGTGTGGATTGTCGCGTCTCGCGGCGCCGTTCTCCGCCCCGGGATAGGGTCCGGGCCTGAACGGCATCCGACCGGCCGGCGAGGCATCGTGCAGGTGGTTCGGGTCGTCTCTGGGTTCCCTCTCGAGGGTCTGCAGCATCCTGAACATGTCCATCGAGAGTTCGCTGAACTTGACCTGGTCGGCGCAGTTCCCGACGATAAGGATCTCCTGCAGTGATAGGCACATGGGTGGCGTACGTTCGACGGGCGGCGAGGTCTGCGGGCCGAGCCTGTGGGTCAGTATCACCGGGTTCGAGTCCGTGTGAACGACACCGACCGCCGACTCGGCCTTCACGAATGCCTTGATCTCGTCGAGCACCAGGTTCCACTCGAGCTGGTCGTCCGGCTCGTAGGTGCTCGTGTAGTCGACGATCTGCGCGTCGAGCTCCTGGACCAGCTCACGGACCAGCTTCATGCGGTTCAGCAGCAGACAGACCACGATGAACCGGGCGTAGTACCTGAGCTTCTTCACCATCAGGTCGCTACGGTCCTCCTTCGCGGCACGGCTATAGTACGCGCGGCCACGGATCGCCGCGTAGAACGAGTAGGCCTCGTGCAGGTAGCTGGTCTCGCTCGTGCGGAGGTAATAGTGGTAGTAGAGCTGGCCGATCTTGCTCGCTATCTCGCCGATCTGCCATCTCTTCAGGCCGTACTTCGTGTCCAGTATCGTCCTGAAAGTAGTGGAACGAGTTTCAGATCGGGACCACACCCCCAGGATCCGCTGGCCCGCGAAAAAGGTTGCGCGTCTTTTTTTCGATTTTTCAACGACCTTCGATATACATTATGTAACAAAGATATATTCTAAGTAAATTCCAAGTAAAACACAAACCAATTATTTATTAATCGATATCTATTTTGTCGCGTTTGTAATAGTTCCCTTATCCGAGCCAATATTCGTACAGCTTTCAACCCCTGCGAATTCATTTTCATGATTTCCATCGGCTCGAAACGATTTGCACTTCGCAGTGCTAATTTGAGTTTACCAAATAGGAAAATCTTGTTGATTGTAGAATCTGGTTGAGTTTTTAACCAAGAATTTGCATACACTGCAAATTCGATATATGCGATAATTTCTGACGAATATTTTCCAAACCACTATAATCGAAGGAAATCGTGAGCATGACTTTAACTTTCGATTGACATGTGCATGCTTCGCAAGCTTTTTGCTGGATGTTTCAGAGTTTGTTGACTTGTTTGCAAGAGAAAGCTTCGATATTCAGATTTAATTAAGAAAACGGATTCCTAATACTTTTCGAGACATTAAAATTTCGAATTGAAACAATGCTTAGTGCTTCGAGCAATATCGAGAAAAAACATGATCGTTATTTTTATTAATATTCTGTAATCTATTTATTATAGCCAACCTACCTATAATATCCGCAGGATTCTTTACGAGGCATTTATATATTCCAATTCAGAATTAAATACACGTTATTTTTAGTTATATGCTAGTGAACTTCATTGCAAGGGTCGCCACCCTCCACCTTTTTTTCTTTAAACTTCTGTATCCAACAAGAAGTTACGATTAACACAATACTATGCGTACGAATCGTAAGACTTTGCCGAAGTATATTTTTAGCCTCGAGGGTGGCAATCTTCCGAAAGTGATTTCATCCCTTAAACTTCTGTAGCTTCGTAAGACGGAAATGTTATCTCACGTTTTGTCAATGGTAATGAAAAACATGGAAAAATAAACTAGTGTAAGAACAATGTACTCAAACTGCATACTAACTCGTATAAACATAATACATAAAATGTACAAATGTAAACTACGATTAATATTTCCCATTGTATAGCTGGATGAAGACCTCCACCAGGACTTAATTCATATACAAAAAGATAAAAACGACAAGAGTTGAGGACACATCGAGTTCGTTTAAGAGAAAAAACATGTAATACAATAATGAAAGCTGATACAATGACAGAGATTGCTACATGTCGCCTAATTCATAACACTAAAGCTACACGTACAGTACAGACAGGAACTATCTTTGCACAAACAATTTGCATACATAGTCTTGCAGAAGCAGCTCAACAACAATGCAATCTACAATCATTCTAATACATCGTATTGTGCACCGGTGTACACGACTTCCTTAAAACTTGCACGGCACGGATCGGGTCCATTTGGACCCGCCGCGTAAACATTGTCATTTAAGTATCTCGTATTTGACAAATAATTTTGATTTTCGCATGTTTCATCAAGATCCACGAAAAAAAATTAACGCGTCCAGAAGTAATACCTTAATTATGACAAAATATGTTGAAAAAATTGATACATACATTCATCAATTGCTTAGTTATATTATATTATATATTATATTTTTGTCGAAAAGGTTAGTTGTTCGAATATATTAATTCTGTGCACTCGAAACTATTTCAAGGTTATGACTCAAAATGACTGAAATATAAAATGATTATTTATCGTGCTGTTATTTTCTTAATTTAACTAATTATTCTAGAATCTAAGTATATTATGCATTTTGATAATATCCGTTTCTATTAATTGATATCTCATTTAATATTTTTACATTTATTCTTGACTTATAATACGTATTTATTAGGAGCATTCAATAATTTAATTGATGCCATTACGTAGGACAAAGTTGTTATTTTAATATTTAAAATATATTAGCTGCTTCAAATGAGTTTTATGACAATTGACGCCACTTTATTGGTGCAAGAATTTCGTGCGAAAGTGCTTCATAGCGCTGGAATAAAGTTTTCGCAAAATTCATTTATATTGCATATTTATCCATGTAATATTAGCATGTTATACTTGTATCATCGTTTTTATATTTCGTAAAAAATATAAAACTTCGGCTTTAACCCCTTGCACTACGACTTCTTTCACGCTGCGTTGATTAGTACTTATTTGCCGTTAATATTTTCCTTAATAACGTCAGATAATTTTTGTCTTTTGTATTGCCTTAATTTACCTCCGCTTCTGGACTATTGACGGAAGAATACAATTTGATTTCGATTTGGACAGAATTAATAATATTCATATTTATTATACGTTGCATTGAATATTTATCACGAATCTGACTCGTTATTATAGTGCAAGGGGTTGATATGTAATTTTAAATAGAAGTTATTTTTTCGTTCGTTTCGGCGCATTCCACAGAGGAAGAAGCGGGAACCGAAATGCGTGATCGCGAAAACGTTTAACGATTTCTGCGTGGGCGAGTTTCCTCGGGATAAGATTCGTTCGCGTGAAAAAAAAACTCGCGGAATCCGCGCCGCGCCGCGCCGTGTTGCGGCGTTGGAAGATGCCGCGGGAAGAGGGAAACAATGGCGGGGGACGTCGTTGTCTGCCGCGGCAGATGTCGGCGACGCGATAGAGGAGACAGAGAGAGGAGCCCGCGCGGTCCCGCGGGCGGCGATACTTTTCAAACGGTACACGAGCCCGCGAAAAACTTTCGCCGACATTGTTTCCGCGCGCGCGAAACCCGACGCGATCCCCTGAATGAGCCCGCGCGCGTCCGTTCCCGATATTTATTAACAGTCGGACGCGAGGCGAGGCCGTTTTCAGGCAGGTGTCGCGCGAGGCGATACAAGTCGAGGCGACGCGAGGCAGGACGAAGCGCGGCTTCGAACGAGACGCGGCCGTGTGAATGCCTGAATAGACAATCGGCTCTTTGTCGAGTTACCCAGCCGACGCCACTTTACCATCAAAAGGAAGGGGACAAAGGGTCGAAGATTACGGAATCGAATGGGTAAATGAAAGATGCGCCGCGAACCGAGCGGAACCAACCTGGCGAAAGTGAACGTCGCGCATCTTCGTGATCTGTTCGACGCGGCTCACCTGGATTATTGAGCAGATGTCGCTCAGATTATTGGACCGCTTTCTTTTTTGGTTATAGTTTTATCATCTCGTTCAGAAATTTGGTTAATAGCTATATTAACATTTTAAATGTCTTAGTACTTAACCATTTTTGTATTGGATCTAAGTTCTTCAAAATGTTACTTCGTCGTTTCATATAACAAAGCGTTTTTCCATTGATATCACCAAATAAATAAGTAAGAAATAAATAAAATCCGCCGATCGTCTTCAAAGATGTATAGTGCAGTGTAACAAATTATATACAAATGCAGAACATCAATGAATCGAACTTACGATGTCTACTTTCTCGTATCAAATTACGATTTCTGGACAAATCATTCAGGATTTCATCTAGCCTTGTAACTTAATTCCACCCTCATTATCTCAACATCTAAGTCATCTAATTGGTTCGAATAATTGAAATTCATGCATCGACGCCTCACTGAGTTTTCACTTAATAAAAAATTCAGGTATCCTCGGTTCGGATAACGAAGATTGCATTCTTCTTATATACATATTGAGACAATATAGTATGTATCTATGAACACGATAATACGATACCTTGTGAATTGGTGTTACGAACATGAAAAATATTTATAATTATGATAACAATAAAATATTGATAATTTTGATCAAAAGCGATTCAATGCATACAGCTTTGGACAATTTTAATGTCTATCCTAACGGGAATGATTTGTACATTTTCTGCTTCAAACAAATAAGTCACCAATTCACTTTCCTAAAGAATCTGGGCCCCCTCGCGATAATTTAATACGCTGAGGGTGTAGTTAAGGGTGAACTGGATCGTGAACAACTGTACTGTGTTTAACATGATTTGATCACAAGTAGATATAATTTAATCCTTTGAACTCGAAGCCATTTCATCTGTAAGTCTAAAATAATTTTTCTAGCTAATAGTATATTAATAGTATTTAATGTATATTAATAGTATTTAAATTAATTCTATTAATTCTATTAATGTATATTAATAGTATTTAAATTAATTCTTGCGATTCATGCCAACAGTTTCCCTGTTAACAATTCTTCAAATCTAAATTTTGTTAGTATAAATATCACTTTGAAAGGTAATAAAATAATTTTAGTGATGCCTCAGAGTAACTATTCGAGTGCAAAAGGTTAAAACCTTCCCGTTAAATATGACCTATCCTTTGCCGCTTATTATAATATTCTCTTTTGTCTTTTCGGACTGTTGATCGCGCGTCATGCTAAAATAAACGAATATAGAAAAGGGTTGAGCTGGAGAGAAAGTGGAAGATCTGGGAATTCCCTGGTCTATCGTTCGTAAAGTTGTCCAGGTTCTCCAGAAATATAAAATGTATTAGGTTGGAAACTATGAAACAGGCGCCGCAGCTGAACACAAACTAAACGGAAACGACCGTTTCATAGTTTCCAACCTAATATGTACAATTTGCGACGCAACAGAATCGAACATTTATTTTTGATATTTCATTCAATTAAAGGGGACTATTATAATGACATTACGTTCCTCTTATCATGAAGGCAAATGTTTCCTACCGGTCATTATGTCGGCGACTGTTGGAATAATTATTATGAATTTATTCTATTTCTGTGAACTGATCGAAGCCGAGTGCTTGTGCTGGCAGTGTTAATGAACCCAAAATGTTAACTACGTACAAATAATTATATCAATTTATGAATAGACGGGAATAGTAAGAGATTCTACATTAACATCGAACTGTGAGAGATAATACAGTGTCACAGAATGCAATTTAACTGACAATAATTTCAATGAAAAATGAAGCATATCGCATGCTTATGCAACATAAACTGATTAGGCGACATGAATCCTATTCACAGATTACATAATTATTACATGATTTTGAGAAATGTGACATGGAAACCTTTTAAATCGACGAAGTTATCAAGTATCATCTGCCTATTCGTTTGATTTTGCAGTTGACAGAGAGCCTTTGTAGAACGTTGACTATGACACAATCCAATAAACATGAAATCGTAAAGCCAGATTTAAAAATTATGTATATTCATCGAATGAGAGTACTATTGTCAAATACTCAAAATACTATTGTCTTTTTACGATAACGCTTAACCCTAATTTAATCATTTAATTTTAATTCCTGCAGGTCTAAAGACCATATACATGAGTTTACCGTTTATAAAATTCTATTATGTTAGAATATAATCAAAACATAATTTTTCATTATAATTCTAGACGAAATGTAATGTTTCGAGTCAAATATTTATAAAATTTAGGTATATTTAAATTTAATAGATTTTCGCTTTCAATCTTAAGACGACTAAGAGCTGGCGTTTCGAATCGAATATATAGAGAATTAAATCATACAAAGTGCAATGCTTCGAGTCAAGTATTTATAAAATTAAGCTATATTTAAATTTAATAGATTTTTGCTTTGAACCCTAAAAAGATTAAGACCTAACGTTTCGTATCAAATATTTAAACAATTAAATTATATTTCAACTTAGCAAAGCCATGGTTTCGCATTTTAATCCAAGAAAAGACTAGGGGGTGGTCTCTCGAGCTTATCATACAAAAGTTACGCGTTTATTATGTTTGAGTAGTAAAAACTAAATATTTGAGAGAAATAAGTTTCAGCACCGTCCCCGACCTGTTTCGTCTTCGACCTGACGGTTCGTGTCTCACAATCAGTCTCTGCTGGGGCGGCGAGGGACGGGCGAGAATGGTTGCCGTTGGAAGAGTGGGACACGTTTAAGTGTCTGCGATACACGGAACGTGTTACGGGGTGGTTTTCGCCGTGAAATTACGGGGCGTCGATACGGTTCAACGAAGGTACGGAAACCTGGGATCGTGTGTCCGCAGTACACGAGGGCTCGGTCACGTGGCCAACCCCCCCTAAGAATCTCTGCGACCACGCAATTAAGCGCACGCTTTCCAGCTTTTATTTTAACGAAGAAACTGACCGCCGCTGCACGGACACGGAGAAAAGAAGAAACAAGAATAACAAAAAATCGATCGGCAGAATTGGCAGACCGTTAAAACATACCCTGCCAGCGATTCACTAAAAATATCCGTGATAGGCAAGGGAACCGTGACTAATGCGTACAGCTCGCGCCAGAAGTATACACCTTGCTTATAATATTTAGTATCATTCGAGAATCATTCGTCGACCTCCTTTCGCCCCCATTGTCGTTTCGACAAAAATTCACACCCTGTTATCAACTTCGTGCGCGGTTCTGCAAAGTTTATCTTTATCGTATTACAGAATCATGCGTAACTTCAAAAATTGTTCATTCTTCTATTTTCATCCTTAACGGACTCTGAATATTGTTCATAGAGATGCTAAAATTGCGCTGAAAAATAATTTGCACGAGTATCTACAATTTGCTTAGTATAATGTAGTTTACGAGCATCGATGCTGTTCGTTTTATAGATTAATGGCTTTGTGTATGTCTAAGAACTACATATTCTAATAATTGTGAAATGAATATCTATGGTAATTGTCGCGATAATTGAATTTGTATATATTCGTACCAGATAACATTGTACGATTTTGTATCAGTTTGGAGTGTTCATTGTGTATCTAAAGCGTGTTTAAAAATAGTTGCACGAGTCTGGAGTAATTTGTGAATTTCCTAGGCGGTGAAAATTCAAATTCCAGAAAACATATAATGAAGCGAAGAATTTTAATAAAGCTTAATCACTGGCCCCGCAGTATTTTAAACCGAACAGAAGCACCAGTGCCGACAATGCGAAAGCACGAAGTTTGAAACAGCATTCGAGATGAATTTGCCTGAACGTGTATCACAATAACGAGATTTTAACGACTTTAACGAGATTAACCGCGGCATAGCCAAATATCCCGCGAATAAAACAGAACCGTGCGGACTCTGCCGCGAACTAAAAACTGTCCCCGGAATAATGGTTAATTATTAATACCTCGACCCAATGCCGTCTAAGAATTATAAATAGCGTCTTCTTTCACAAATCCGAGCCCCTATTTCCCAATGCAACATCCTCCAGGAATCACAAACCCGTTCGACGAACAAAACATGCTAGCCTAATGTCCACGATTACGTCGGGGCACTGCACACAATCTTCGAGAAGAAGATCCATGCCTGAACGACCATCCTCGTACACACCTCGACGACCTAGCATTCCCGATCACCGTTACAGCGACCATTCACGAAGCGTGTTACGACTGGTAGACACAGCACACTGGGCGGATCGGTGTGACCCTCCTCGTGAACGAGAGATCCATGCGCGATCCCGCGACGATCGGCAAGGGAACACATTCCACGGCGTGTCTCCGGAAGGGTGTCCCGTGGAACATCACTCGAGTTCGTCTCAAGTAGTTCACTGCGTTCCCTCCACCCAGTGTGCATGGTTCACTCGCGCGCACAGTCCCCGTCCACTCGTCACATGGCGTCCCGGAGCGCGAGGAGGATCGGGAATTCCTCGAGCGGAGAGGGATGATCCGGCGTGCGAGAGTCGCGAGGAGCCACGCGTTTTTCCGGCGCGAGGACTCGTTAGCCTGGCGATCCCGAGAGGGCTGCAGCGTGGGAGGACAGGTTGGAGAGCATCCCGTGGCGAATCTCGGATCCAGAGAAAGGATCGGACAGGACCTCGTGGCCGATCGCAAATCGATCCTCCGTGGGGGCGCAGCCACTCGATGACTCACCCCTAACCGTTGTGTCTCTTCCCTTCGGCTCACTCTTTCTCTCTCTCGCGCTCTCTCTCTGTCTTTCGCTCTGTCTCTCTAGCACTCTTTCTCGCTGACTCTCTCTCACACACACTCTCTCTCCCGTTCTCTCCCTTTCTCGCGCTCTCTCTCTCTTTTTCTCTCCTCGCTATCTCTGTTTCTCTGACTCACCTGTGCTGCTGCTGGAACTTCCAGAGCTTCGTGTAGATGTCAAAGGTGCGCCCGAAGTAGCCCTGCCACTGCTTGTGCCCATACTGTGGCAGATCCCGGAGCCCGTTGAACAGCTGCTTGCTCTTCTCGAGCAGGTGGCAGAACTCGAGGACGACTTTGCGCTCGTGGTCGTCCATGCCAGCCATCATGACCATCTTTTCGGTGTATCGAGATCGCGGCCACTGGCTGGACGACGGCCCTTCAGACGACGGTCGCGGTGGCCCCGCGTGATGGCGCCTGCCGATTCCGCCACCCTCTCTTTGCACTCTGTGGCCGCACGACGCCGACGAACGCGCCGCGCCGCGCCGACCCAATCAATACTTGCCCATCCCGCATCAGGGGGCGCACCGTGCGCGCCACCCAATGCCGCCGACGCCGCCGAGCGACGCCGAGCGACGCCGCCGCCACCGGCGTCCGAACGCGCCGCAACGTCCGCAGGGGACATCTGTGCGGCACCCTGTCGGACTGCCAACGGCCTAGGGGTTGCGATCGATGCGAGCCTGACGGGAGGTAATATACGGGATGATGCCGGAACGGTTATCGAGGGTTGTCTTCTTGGCGCTGCTGGGGGTAGCTGCTGGTTGAGGGTAGGTTCCCAGCGATGTCGCCACTGAAACTTGCGTTGTTTGGCTCTGGGTTTCTTCATTTGCGTTAGACGGCCCTAGAAACGGCTTCGAGGAATATGAAGGATGATACGTAGACCCAAACTAGAATAATCGCACTCAATAGGTGGCCTTAAGTCCGCTGGGCCCCAAAGAATCCTTGAATCTTCAGTTCCTCAAGAAACAGGAAAAAGGCAATAGAGGAGAGTTCATGGTGCAAAACCAAGAGCGTAATCCTCAACCAAACGGCATAGGTTCTCCTGGGTTCCAAAAAAAGCAGATCGCAAGCGAATATCGACTAAAACATTCGATATCAATTTAAAAAGTCGTGGATGCATGAGACTATCATTGTGGCTCACAATCGAATGTCCTAAGGAGTTCTGCTACCTCATAGAATTGAGAGGAGGCGATAGGTAAAAATTAGGTAACATAGGGTCCAAAAACTAGGTTGCTCATTGAGTTCACCCTAAAAAATAGGGTGAAACTAGGAAGGCGGTTTTTAAATTCTGGGACACTATAGTCTCCAGAAGAGATCACTGGTGAAAACGTAAACGAGAAATCATGGTACAAGTCTGTAAAGAAAATTTAATTGAAACTTATGGTACGTGTTTCTAGATTTATAGGATGAGGAAAGGGGTGAAGGTCTACATCTACATCACAGGACTTTATTAAATAATGTTAGGTTATGTATTGGTATTTTCTTTTACAGTTTATACAGAATGATGGGCACTTCATTGTTCCATCTACACAGAACGTACAAAAACAATCAATGTTTTATCAGTATCTTTTTAGAACTCTAATAGTTTAAGATCAAAGCCATAACATTGCACACATCTGAATTTTATCTCACGTACACAATGTATTTAGAATAAAGTATAACCGTCCTCAAATCATTTCTGTAATTTAATCTTGCAGGTTCGAGCCCCATACAAGACGTCGACACAAAATTCTGGCCCATAGGCCAAGGTCCATGCGTCATATAGACATAGATTTTTGTCCTATTGGACGGGCTCCGTATGTAACATGGATTGCTTAATTGGTTTCTCAGAGCACGCCGGTATCATACATCACACGGAGCCCAGTGTCTGAGACTGGAAACTACACTGTGCGACTGTATTGAGGTCGACGGCATTGCGTACATGCAGCATACGGAGACCGTCTTCGGAGCTTATCCTAAAAATTCGATGTTATGTAAAATAGGTTTGCAGCTGCTTGCGAAAAGTCAGCCCAGCCAGTAGGACAGAAAAGTTTCACTTTCCCCCCGTACTCGAGGGGTTAAGAAAATGAAAAAACCTCTTGCATGCTTCATGATTCTAATTATTATAGCGTTCTTTATCACCATTTTTGTCTTCTGATCCACGAGATTGCATGCGAGGATACAAAATAATACACCGATTCGTTTTACACCACGTTTCATTCTATTACAGCAAATCATTCACTTTCATCCCCGGTCATCGACTACTCTTGTGCCGTAATGACCGTCCGGGCGCCTTGTGTCGTTCCTTTTTTTCAATAATTAAAATTTCATAGTCGAGAAAGAGGGAGAGAGAGAGAGAGAGAGGTGGGGAGCGGTAGTTGCGAATCTGGGGTGAATGAAGGGGGTGGCGCTCGACACTTTCGTTGTCGTGGCTCGTTACGGCTGCAGAAACGGTGGGAGTTTTGCCGCCCTGCTGGTCGGCCGCCGCCGTCGGCGGAGATTAATTAACTAGATAACGTTCGGTGGCTGCGAGGGAACGTCGAAAGAGGAGGGTCGGCCACGATCGGACGGAGAGAGGAACAACCCTCGCGCGGAGGTGGAACGGTTCGGGAGACCGAACAACCATTCCGGTGAACCCCATGAGTAGCGATGGCCTCAAGAACAGGCTGACGGAAGTTTGGGAACACTTGCCGGTACCTTCGCAACTAGGGGTGGAACTGATTCGACCCTCGGAGACAGTCATAAGTGAAACTCTTCGCCATTTTGTCCCAGTAATATTAAGAAAGTGGCTAACTTGCGACGATAATTCGTGGAATGCTTATCAAGCTGTTTTCACGTACAAACTTATATACATCAGGGGCGCCAATCATTGTTAAATTCGCATATAATTATTTCATTAATACGAGCATAGTTAACAGTTTGGAAATTACGAAAACCGTTTTCTTTTATACAACTTTAAACGTGTTACAATAAAAACAATTGCCTTTTTGTAACTTAATTATTCTATATTAATTATATTCTATGTTATTATTCTACAAGGTGGGGCAAATAAAGTGTTACAAAGCAATATCTCCATTATCGTTAATAATATGCGAATATGCTTGAGCAACAAATTGTTTGGTTCGCAGGGGCACATGTTATGATGGAAATGGTTTTTTTAAAGATCATATTTTTTGAGATTTCAAGGTCATCGATGTTTTTTCAAATAGAACTATGTATGTATTTGTTTTTCGATGACATTATTGCTGATTTTAAGACGAATCCAGCGACCTATAACTCAAGGTCATTCTCGTCGCGCAAAGTATGAAAATTAGTTGAAAAACCGAAAAATATCGCAATAATCACTTTCACAGGATCCACTAACCTTGGTTTGATTCTACCTACAGCACATGCTCGAAATGATGTTCGTTCGCGTTTTGTTTAGTTGTTCACTTCACGCAACAACATGTGCCCCTTCGAACCAAACAATTAGTTCCTCAAGCATTTTCGCGTATCATTAACACTTTATTTGCCCCACCCTGTATATTAATTATATTCGATGTTATGATTCTATATTACTCTATATTATTTAGTTAGTCTATAAGAAATATAGGAAAATTACGAAATTAACGATTTGCAATATTGCCTCTCGGCTTATTCTTATAAGACTGACTTAAGCATTCAAGTAATTATGTAGGCATGTAATAAATTATTACAATTGAAAAGCTTCTAATCATCGTAACTACGATTCCCTTACTACATAGCCTTCTACGGCCGAATCAAACTTTAATATTAGATAGACATATATTTTGCTTAGAAATTAAGGAGGTTACACACTGTCAATTCAATTAATGTATAAATTTTCCATATATTATTAATTTCTGTCTAGAGATTGATATTTCTGTTATCGATACACATGAATCTTTTATACCAATTTAAAGAACTCTAGCCACAAAAGATAAACGCAGGAAACGCTGCGTTACGCAGTTTCCCTAATCGCGTTAGAATGCCACGTGTAGTTTGGACGGTGACGTTTCCATAAGAAATCAATCGCGAGAGCATCTTGACCCGCCGTCCTCTATCAGAGATACCTGAACGTTCACACCTCCCGTTGGATATCCCGGCAAGACATAGAGCCGCGCGATAGGGGACAGCGAGAGAATTGACCGGCCTCTGGTAGCCATGACGGGGGTGTTTCGGAGTCGGACGGTCGGCTCGCGGGCGTATATCGACTGTGTCGCCTCATCTACAAGTCAATCAGGCTCGCGTGCCAGCGACTCGTGAAGGCGGCTGGTACACGTAAGTAAGTAGCCGGCCCGCTGGCCAGCCAGCCGGCCAGCCGACCATAGATATACCTGTGCGCCGCTACCTAATACGACCGCCGACACGGCCACCTTTATGCCGGGTATGCAAGTATAATGCGCCGCTGCATATATGAATGCTTATGGTAATCCGCGCGCGGTGGCAGCCTCGTTTCGACGTTGGCCCGGATGCCTGCTAGATAGACCACGGCCCCCGCCGCCCATTGTTATCGGCACCGGTGCCCCAAGCCGCTTTTCCTATCGGCTACGAGGCTACACACGATCAACGGCTCGCCCCTAATTTTTCGGGCCCGAACGAAGCTGCCGTGAAACGTGTTACACGAGCAATCGTTCAATAAAAAATATTGCGAATCCTTAGTTTCATTGAGAAAAAAGCAGCGGACTTGCTATAAACGGTGTATCTTTTACTTTTGTTAATATCCTAGAACCTGTACAATGTGGATAATTGCAGAATCAATGTTTTCCAAAGCTTCTTTAAGAATACAGTTCAAACGAAGTCTGCGGCTAAGGTACCTCTAAGAATCAACGCGTTTGAAATCACCGTGCAAAATGTAAGAATTATTTTATTTGTGACTAAATAATGTAATCTTGAAGAATAGTACTCCTATTTACAGTTGCGAAAGATGCAACTAAGCTCGCCTCCTACTATGAAACATCCGAACAAATCTCCAGGAAACGAAACAAATAAATTGTTAACTGCCACCCTTTGGAGTCTAAAATAAATCAATGGTGTACGAACGAAGCTGCGTATCTGCTCGTAAGATGTATAACTGGTGGCGTCGAGTCTTATGATATTTAAATAAATGTGTCGCGTTGAAATCAATCGTTCATTCTATCGCGAAAAATAAATAAACTGCAATAAACGGCATTTCTACCTCAGCATTGCATCGCAATTACAGCATGTGGGGCGCAGGGGAAAGATGATCGGCGGTTTATTTGCAAATGCAATCAGCCTCGTTCGCCCAAAGAATTCCATCGCAAGGAGAATCGATGGGACCGGAAATCGCGTATGAATTTCAATCGGTGAGTCAGCTCAAATACCATCGACTGTCGGTGAATCGTAGTCGAAACCGTGCCCTGTGCACATGGCCCGTGCCCATGACTCGAACCCAACCAGTGGCAGCCGGTCGTGTGGCCTGTCCGGGTATAGACAAGCGATCATATCGGGTCGTTAACTGATATTAATAGCAGGGCGCGGTGAACTAGCTCGGTGCTCACGCTCTCCGGTTTCTCTCCTCCCTCTCTCCCCACCCCTCTCTCTCTCTTACTCTCTTTCTCTCTTTCTCTCGCTCCCGCCCCTCTACCGTCGAAGAGACCCTTGCCCTAATTGTAACAAATTAAATCACGCGATATCGACGATTCCCTCGGGTGAAATGAACAAGCGGCCGAAGCGTGCCGCGATTGTGCACGCCTTTTCAACGCTTTAATCTATCTTTACCGGCTATTGTTGCCAATTAAGGCGACCCGTACCCGATACGCCCGAGCCTCTGACACAAAAAAAAAAATACTGGATGGAACCCTTTGCTCGATACGTTTGCTCGGGCTCGATTATCTTATTCATTGTGTTTTGGAACGTTCCTCGGTTTAGCTGAGATTTCGATTGCGTTCTCTCGGTTCTTTGAATCCCGTGGAGAATTATGTCGTACGATGCATAATCGGTTATGGAACTCGTGCAGAGTGTCCTCCCGTTGACGACTGAATGACCGCACCACGAATGGGAAATTTCGCTCTTCGATCAGGCGTTCGAATCGTCACAGCGGCTAACATTATTTAGCCCAAACGATCGAAGAAACATTACGCGCGCGATATTCGTGAAAATGTTCAGTGAAATACGATCACATTTTTCGAAAACAAACCGGGACCGCCGATATATTCGACGAAAATATATTCGGGCAGCTCTAGAGACATTCGACGCGAAATATTGCTGAATTTTTACATCTGAAAAATGAGAATCTGCAGTATTTTTTTTTTCGCGCTCGCGCGCTCTAAATAAACCCATTATTTCCTTTACAAAAAGCTCCTTTTTCATGTTCGATCACCTCCCCCCGTTTCCTCTCGAACTCATTTTTCGTCCGCGCGCGAATTTCATTCCGCCCCGATTATTTATTGTTCTGTGCAGAAAAAAAAATGCGGGGGATACTTTGCTTTTTTTTTTTCGCCGCGAACGATTTTATTTCTGGCCGGCGGCGACGGTTTGAAAGGAACTTCTCGATAGAGCGTCGACGGGGATTTACAAGCATGCGAATAAACTCTTTTTAATATGCAGCGCTAACCTGTTGAATGCATTGTGTTCGTGACAAGCAGTGATTACATTTGTTCTCCGGAGTTAGATACATTTTTTATCATTCCGACGATCGTGTTGCCGATGATAACCGCGTTAACCCGCTGCTCGGGATCGCTGTAGATCAAGGTCGCTCTAATATATTACTTTCTGGCCTCGCAGGTAGAACGGGCGCCACCCCGTGCAAAAAAAAAGAAATAAAAGGGACACGCGGAAATTCGTGAACCGCAATCGGACGATTTGTCACTTTTGCGGTGCTCCTTTTTTTCCGCCCCCCACCCGCCACCTCCTCTTGTTACAAACCGCGGAATAAATCAATGGAACAGAAACAAACAGGAAACGCACGGTTTTCAAACGGCGAGTATATTCAAATTGAACAGTTTTTTCGATCACTTTTACTCCACTATATCCTTGCGCAATGTTGTACGGCGGTAAAAGAAATATTGGAGGATAAATCACTTGTTACAGAAATAACTGCGAATTTGTAACGGTTAAGGGAACGTTTCTTTTTTACGGGATTTGAGGAACTACGGGACTCCGGAAGCATTAATTTCTTTTACACGTAGCTTGCAATTTTTATTTAGAATTTTTTTAGGAGGCAGATGTGAAAAATAGTTGGAGGAATTTATATATTATTCAAATTTACCGAATAGTGTTAACGATGTGCTACTGTGAGCTGCTGTGATCACGGTTGGGTCTCAGAGTTGACGATCCTACAAATGTATTATAAATTGTTAGAAGTGGGAACATGATTTGATAAAAATAAATGAATTATTATAAATTGTTAGAAGATTCCCTAATGTAAACAGAGTAGGCGTGTGAAGTAATAACCTAAGAAACTAGTTTTGAGAGTAAAATTTAACTACAATGAAGATGCGTTATTGGTAATGTTAGAAAACATTATTATTCAATCCCGTTGCTGGTTCCTACAATGACTTCAGAAAATTTTAATCTCGCATGGAGAATCGCGGTTTATTAATTAGAATTTGTCATCAAAGAAGACAGATAGTCAAAGAAGTAGATACTGTGGCGAAGTGGCGAAGTTTATATAATTTGGTTATTATTGGCTAAATCGTTTTGATTTAGCGAGATTTGACTTCTAAGAACATCTTCGTCGAGACCCTCTGCAGATTCTTAGCTTATTTAATACTAAATCTACCGAGCGTCAATTATGTCCTATAAAGTGTCTTTATAATTTAAAAAAAAATGTTCGAACAAAAACAGTGAGACCGATCGATTTCATCGACACGGTAGATTATGTGTTAACCCCTTGCAGTACTTTTATCTTTGCAGTTACAACGATTAAATAATCTTCGATTGGAATAATTTCTTAGAGGAGAAATAAAATTAATATTTATAGTTTGCTTACAATTACATCAGCGCTCAAATATTAGTGGCGAAAAGACAGAATTTTATTTGGACTTAAAAAGACGAAATAACATTCATACTTAACAGGTTATTGTTAGAAATCATAATCACAAGTCGGACTTTTCAAAGTACGGCAAGGGGTTAATGAATAGAGTGTTTCTTCTTGGATGAGACGAATCCGGTAATCGGGCAAGAAAATAGTTGCAGGTATTCGGTGGCTATCGCAAACAGGCCGGCATCCGTCCGGATACCAAGCCGAAAACGAGTCTATCGGCATTTAGCCGGGTTTCGTGAATGTAAACTAGGCGTTTCCTGCACGTATCGTACAAAGTGCTCGATTCGCTGGTCTTTTTTCAGCGGGCCGATCGATAATGCCATTGCAAACACCCTGTATGTGCTCGGTTAATGTTAATGGCAGGGGCTGGCTCGGTTGAACGGGGTGGGCTGCCCCCTTTTGCCCGTGAGTTAGAGCTTCCTGAGGCTTTCCTCGCATCCAACGAACCACCCTCACCGGCTTCAAGTCCCGTGCTTGGCTAATGGTAAGGCCAGGAAATATCAAAAGTCGTCTCCGCAACCATACTTTTTAGTTTTCCCATCCCCCAATCTTTTTCCCTCCCTTTTCCCCTTCTTCTTCTTCGTCTTCTTTCCACATTCCCTCCAGGCTTTTCGAACTTCTCCCCCGTCTATTTTCCTTCTTCCCTCTCACTCACTCTCTTTCTCTCTCTCTCTCGCTCTCTCTCTCTCTCGCGCGCGCTCGCTCGCTCTTCTACATTCGACAAAAAAAACCTTTCTCAGATGTCAGGGGATGCTCCGAGAAGATCCCGAGGAGCACTGCAAGTGTACACACGAGAGGAAAAAATCCAACTTAGTGTTCCCGCGTGTTAACGTTTATCGTGCATTGAAATTTAGTTGTAAAATGGGTCACTTCTCCACGTTCTCATTCCGTGTTCTCATATTTGTATGTGGTAATTTTATAGAAAACTCTTTTGATTTTTGTTTGAAAATGTCTCGAGAATATTCAGTAACTTTAGAACCGAAATAATTAAGAGTTGAAACGTGACAGCCGTTTGAAATTGTTAGGATGAGACATATGTTGACATAATTGTTGGGCGACATACCATTAGTCGACTCTATGAATATTTTTTACGCAGTAAGTACGGTACAGATAGTGAATTATTCCTATAAAATATTGGACTAAAAGGAATTCATTTGAATAATTATTTTAGATAAATGTTTATTCTAAACAATCCGAGTAATAACCAACTCGGATTTATACAAATTAGTGTACTACCTTAAATATTTCTTAGAATGCATCTTCATTATCCGGAGAAAAAATAATAAAAATCGTTTCACATTTTGATCGATATTGTTAGATTATAGAGTCCATTGGTAAAATGGTCATTTATATCTGTTTTCTCGTGGTATCAGTAGTAAACATTTGAACCTCAGCCATCTGATCAGCAGCCTCGATTATTCCAATGAATAGAAACGCTAAACCTCTATTATTTGAACATCTCGACTACTTAAACTGTCTTGCTGCATTCGAATAAGCGAGGTTGTAGAACTGAATTTGCTATGCAGTAGTTTATAGGAATTGAGTATCTGTATAGACTAGAACTGAGAATTTTTTCACACTGGACCGACTTTTTACAAATTATTTCGTGTAGCGGGATTTTTAAAAAAATAATCGGGCAGGGATAAATTTTATCACGTTCAAACCGGCGCGGGCCATTGGTGGTACACTTCGTCGTGAACGTGAGAAGAATTGTTTTGATTTAGTCCATTTGCAATTTTCTTTTCTTTTTATTAAAGAAAAAGACACATAACATTAGTTGCTTTATTTGTACCACTGGTGGTACATGCCGCCCGATGGGACAATTGTGCATGTACCACTGGTGGAACATGCCGGCGGGAACGAATTAACTCTTTGCCGTACCATTTTCCTTACAATTACTGTGACTATAATTTGTTCGATCGCACTAATTTTTTTAGAAGAAAAAAAAATTGTATACTGATTGTGTGCTTACATCTAGTTGAATGTTTAACCCCTTGCCGTACTAGTTTATAGTACTTGGACATTTCATATGCATCAACCTAATATAAAGATTGTCCTATGCGTTACATAGAAACTGTACTTAATGTGTCTCTTTTAAACAAAAAGCGTTGCTTTTAGTTTTAATATTAAAAGATATAAAACTCTGTTATTTATACGAGTAACGACATGGACGCCGGATATATCCGGCGCTCGTCCATAATGGTCGCCGCATGGATGACGGATATACCCGACACTCGTATCGAAAGGGTTAAAGCACGGCAAGGGGTTAAGACGGCGAGAAATTGCCGAAAAGAAGCTGGTACGATTGGAACATGACGTAGAATGGTGCGCAGAAATTCGCAGACGATAATAATATTCCCAGGACAGCGGTCGGGTAGATTCGATTAATATATCAATAGTATCGGTCGATCTTTATGCAAGGTCACGGTGCGTGTACGCCCCGCACGGTGCACCGTCCGGCTATATCTGCCCTGTACGAAATTTATCTGATCCAGGACGCGCGGTAACAACGGGGGCGCGACACGTCGGACACGTGGCCGGGGGCCATGGTTTCCAAAGGGTAGCGGCCAGCCGCGCCGGTGTATATTCATACGCGTCGCGATAACAATATATCGTTATCGTCGTATTCGTTAACCGAACTGATCGACGGGAATTCGCGATGCCATCGATACCGGTCCGGCGAAACGGGGCTGCCATCATCGTCGCGGTACCGCGAGTAACCCTCGGCGCCGCGAATATTATCTCCCGACACGTGTGTTGCGTGCGCGCGTAACAATGCGTTCTGGCCGCCATAGTTTCTGCCGATTTTTCATTCAACATGTTTCCAAATCACGACCAAGAGAAATCCCACAAGTTGTTCGGTTCGGAGACAGCGAAATTGCAAAGTTGGCTCGCTGCAGTTTTCAGTTTATGTCGAGGTTGTGTTAACACTTTATCGACCGGTAGCATATAAATCGGCTCCCCCCCCCCCCTTTCCCTCGATCGGTAGCCTGTGAATCGGTTGCCATAATAACCCTTAATTTGTTATCTATTATTGAGATAAATTTGTTAAATTGTACTACAAGCTTCATTATTATTATATAAATTTTTAAATATTAAATACCTTTCGCGATTAATAAGATAAATAATATAAAAATAGAAACGAAAATTTTTACGACCGGGTAACCGGTCTATAAAGTGTTAACGTACTTTCTTGTAATTTTAGAATTTTATTTTATAAGGCTTGAGCGCATTAAAAATGCTATCGATGATTTATTCCATGATATATGTTTCATTGGTTTAAGTAGAAAGATGATAGGCAGTAGTTGCATAAATTATATACGGAGTCGTTTGTTTCAGATAATTAGAATAGTTGGGATAGAAGGTGTTCGGCGAGTAAAAGCTACAGAAAAATTAATTTTTACACCTATATGTGTTTTTATTAATTATAGAGATTCGTAGGTACCAGAAGTGTATAATCATTTACATTCTGGTAGTTATTATGGTTGTGTGTAAATTGATTAATGGTCTACAATATAAGTATTATTTTCAAGGAAAAGCAGTTTAATTATATTCCTTAAATTGCTAACGATAGTCAGAAAGTTCTAAATTTTTCAGTCAGAATCGTTTAAAAAACATTAAACGCAATGTTGCGAGATTGTTCACCTTTTTAATTTTTTTGCCTGTGCATTGCCGGTTATTTCAGAAACTGGCCCTTTCAAGTAATCTTCGGCAACAGAACTGTCTTAAGCGAAACCGATTGGAGAATCTCAAACGTTGCGACGATCTTTATCAATTCCTAAAGATTGGAATTGTCTACGAAAATGGCGATTATACTCATCTCGTAAAGTAAGAACGAACGATTCCGAATAATCGAGCGATACCATTTTGCTGTCCGTTCCGACCTTAATTCTCACTCGACGCTTTCGACCTCGATTCTTCATTTTTCATTTCCAGCTGTTAGCGGCGCGATCGTTGCAATTATTATCGGAACGAACATCGAAGAGAGGAAGGGAGACGCGGAGAGATAGTAGATTCCGGCGAGCGATTCACGATCGCCGTGACCGGAAGAAGCACGGATCCACCGAATCCAGACACGAAAACGCACTCACCGACGGGATACAAAAGGTTTGATGTTTCTCGCACGATTGACACCGCTCCTTGCTCTACGCGATCGGAAGCTTCACGCATGAACGAGGAACTACGGGTAGACATGGCTCATGATTTCCACAGGAAACGGACTGACCCCTACGGGAACAATCGCCCGGGCTACGAGAACCGTTCGCCCGGTGCCGGTTCTTAATTCTGACCCCCTTAATCGATTATTTACGATCGATCCGATGGCGAGGAAAATGCTTTCTTTCGGACGATCTGAAAGCAAAAGCAGATTCTACTGCGATTATAATTGTTTTACGACGGTGACCTGCTATCTTGGGAAGGCTAATTCATTTTGTGCCCTTGCTTATTATTCAGCTTTCCTTTGCTCATTTACGGTGTTTAATGATTTGGAGAACTTTTTGTTGTTCAGATTTACTTACTATTATTTCTTATTGCAAAATACTGAGCAGTTAAAAATGTATACTTTTTACGCTTTAAATGTCACCAATGACTTCGTAGTATCTTTTATATTTGAAGGTTATATTTAAAGATGAATATATTCAATAAATTTATTAAAACCGACTGCCATTTTGTCTGTACCTTGACAAGTTAATCTATACAGCACCGTTTGAAAAATTCCTTTACGAAATTAAAGAGAACTTTTTCAAGAATTTTTTATGGTCATCAATAATTTCAGTTGCTAAATTCGACTATTTAGTGCACAATACGGTGACTCAGGATGATACTAAAATCATCTATGACAATATTTTGTATGAAATAGTTTTCTTTATGCGAAAATATGTGTAACGCGTTTTTATATCCAGCTGGTTTTAAGGCAACGACAGATAAGATATTTAATTTTATTTCGCATAATCATGCGGGCCGCAAAACGAAAGTTACATTCTAATTACTATTATTCTCTCGGGCCAGTGTCCTCACCGATCAGCTAGGGTTCAACTCCACCATCTTGAGTCCTCGCCAAGATTCTATCGGTTATCTCGATACTCAAGGTTCCCTTCGGATACGAGAACACTGATCGCGTGTTTCCTCGAAAAAAAACTGATTTCGGCGCAACAAAAGTTAAAGAAAAATTAGAATAAGAAACAGAAAACAAACCGCAAGAATAGTGAATAAAATCGCTCGCCTAGGAACTTAACTTTAACCTGACTTCAACTTTTTCCTGTTCATGACGACTGTAAAAAATATTTTTACTTTCAAAAAAGTAAATATTACAATTGAAACAGTCATTTGAAGTTGTACGCTTACTTTGTATTCTGTTCACCTAATTGGTATTTTTATGCTACTCTCTGCTCATATCGCTTTTGATAAGTTGCGTTTGGAACGAAAACGCAATTACGAATAATTAAACGAGATATAAAAATAAAACAAGTTGTGAGAGATAGATATTTCCTGTAAATAGAGACAAGCTGAATTACCCTTTCGCAAAGATTTTCTTTTTACTTTGACGTTAACCCTTTGCCGTACTTTGACGAGTATAGCTCGTGACGGAGACATCTAGCACTGAACCTTTTAAGTCTGAGCATCGTCTCATTCTTTTAACTCTTTGGGGCACGGTGGGATTAAAAATGTCCCACCTCTTTGATTCACGGTAATGCATTGTGGGACATTTTTATACCCACCTCGTAGTATTGCAACATATTTACGTTATTCATTCATAAACCCACGTGACACGGTAGGACTATTTAAGTCCCATTCTATAACAACAAATTCAGTTGAATCGTCATTTGTTTAAGCTTTTATATGCTTTCAATGGAGATATACTAATTTTGTTTAATTAAAAACGCAGCAAAATTTCTGTTCAATATGGGTCTATTTATTCTATAAAATCCTGTGCCTCGAAGAGTTAAGTCGGAATAAGATGCTAACCTTTTCTTATCAAAATCTAAGCATTCAAGTAAAAGCACACGGTAAATGTGTTTTCTTTTTCCTCTAAAAAATAATTACAATCGAAAACGTTCTAATGAAGCCACCTGTAAAGAGAATAAGTGGATTAACCTCTCCTATACATCACTTCCTCGATCCAACTGACTTCGAAAGGCTATCGAATCTTAACATTGCAAGAATATCACCGGCGGCCGGTCATTCCCACCCTGGAAGCATCTCGGAACCAACCGAAGACCACAACTACTCTCGATCTTCCAACCGCTGGAGTGCTCGGTAATTTCTATATCCCCGTCATCAATAACACTAAGAACACAACGGAACACCGGGTGACGTACCAACGGAAAGCTTTCTGCCGGTTCCCACCTCCACAAAGGGGCCAAGGAGCTGGTAGGACAGAGAAGCTCGCCACCCCTAAAGTCCACCGAGCGGAGCAACCCTCTGGACTCTACCTGCCAGCTAGAGAAGGACAGCTGCTCGGTAGCAAGAAGGATATCGGCCTAGCGGCAAGAAAGACAGCAGCCTACCGGCAAGAAAGATAGCAGTCTAGTGGCAAGAAAGACAGCAGCCTAGCGGTAAGGAGAAGCGAGGAAAGTCGGCCTGAGCCGTGGATCAGAACGAGAGGCGCATGAACGTAACAGGAAGAGACAGGCTTGGATAAACCCCCGGTGGGCGAGACAAAGAGGTCGAACCATAGAAGCGAGCTGGGTCGAAGGGAGACAGGCTGGGGTAAAATGAAAAAGAGGAGAAAGAAAGTTGGAAAAAGCGAAACGGTTTTGAAGAACGTAGGATATAGGGGTTGGTGCGCTGGGAGGGTGAGAACAGGAGAGAGGGAGCGAGTGAGAGAGGAAGGGAGAGAGAGGGAGAGTGACAGAGAAAGAGGAAGAGAAAGAGAAAGAGAAAGAGAGACAGAGAGAGAGGGAGAGGAAAGATCCACCCTGGTGGATGATCCCGCCTCTAAGGAGCCGCTTGATGCCGGAGCTGCGAGTGGATGGGGGGCGGGGGTAGCAACCCCCTCCCGCCAGCGTCCTCCGCCGCCATCTCCACCCTCGCCACCCCGTTCCTCCGGCGTCCGGGCGCAGGCTCCGATACAGCCAATCGTCGGACCGCGACTGATAACGACGCTGCCAAATGTGCGTCCGTCGCATCGCGGCCGAGTTCGCCCCCACGGTGGTCCACGCGCCGACAGACTACGTAATACCCTAGCTGGCTGTAATCCCCGCGGATAACCGGCGATCCGCGTCGTCGTCGTCGCCGCCGCCGCCGCCGTCGCCGTCGTCGTCGATGTCGCCCGACGGTGCCTGTCCGAATTCGTGTGCCTCTTCGAATCCTTCTTTCGCTCACCGTAAAGTTTCTCGGTATTTGTGCTCCGTTCCCCGGATTTTCCAAACTTCGAAAACGACGTTACTCCTCGACGCGACGGATCCGTCTTCTGCCCATCGGTTTCGCCACGGGGGGGTGGGGGTGGTATTTTCGTGAAGGTGCGGGGAACAGGTCGCAGGTCGGGGACCCAGTGGTGACACACGGGGGGGAGAGGAGGGAGACAGAGGTAACTGGTGATCGACGAACCTGGATCGGATAGTGCTGGATAAGGCTATAAAACCCCGGATTGACGGTGAGTGGTAATACTGTTTTTGCTTTGGACACTGTTTTCGAGGGGGATTTATACGGCTCGCGAGGCGGGATAGTTGTTGGAGCGACGACGTTGGCGGTCGTGTGGTAGAGTCGAGGATGGACGCGGCTCGTGCTGGTTTTTGAGATTGAATGCTGAGGGCTGAGAAGTCTTTGGCGATGATGGCAGAATAATTAAATTAGGTAATGTTTTTAATTGAATTTTTTCACGTAATATTTCGGCGGCGATGTTCTTGGAAGCTTCTCTAGGCGGGTGAGCAAACAAGTTTGTTTGTGTTTTAGCTTGTTTATGGATAGCTTATTGCAGATAGTTTAGTGTCATAAATATGTTATGGGTAAGAGAGTTGTCTATTCAAAGAGTCACCATTATTTTGTACTACATTTCGCAGTCTAACTATCCCATCCAAAGTAAAGTGAATCGTTGCAGGAGAATAAAAATGATAAAATATGATACAAATGTGTTCCAAATTCAGAGAGTAACGTTAAACAATCGTCGGTTGGAAGTGACCTTTCAAACAATGTATATTTCTTTCATTTTCGCAGACTTTTACTAAGACGAAAATTGAAAATAATTTGATAGACCTTTTTCATTCGAAAACGAATGTTATGATAATACTATGATAAAAACCTTCTCTCTAATAAATTTGCAACAAATAAGGGATCTACATTTGTCAGTAATGCTTCGCGTATTCATAGCTTAGAAAGGTCTTCGAATTTCGTAAAATTGGCTTCTTTCTCCATAAAGTCACCAGCAAATCGTACATTCAATTTGCTTAGTCATCATTTGAATCATCAAGCGAATACTCTACTTCCTCTATAAATAATTCCTACAAATTTCAATCTTAAGAATCTTTACAAATTCTCGAGTATAGGTTATATATTCCTAAATAAGTCCATATGGTATCACAATGCGTACATCACCTATTTTATTAAACAAAAAGGTATAAAGAAAAATCGCATAAAAAAATAAAGTAATTTGATTTATAAAATATATTTAAAGGAATTGTTTATGGTTTAAAAGAGCGTTTTTCGAAAGACACAATTAATTTAAAGACACTTTATAGTTTTATAAACGCAAGGTAGTAGGGATTCAAACTTCCCCTGTGAACGAACCGGTTCGAACGTTAATCGTTGTTCGGCGAACCTTTCGATAACCGCGGAGCACCATAAAAAGTGGCTCGCTTATCATCGTTCTTTCTTCTCCGCGCACACTTTAGCGGCTTCCATCCGCGATGCATGGTCCACCCCCGCTTGGCCACACGCATGTCTCGCGAATTAACCACGCCACGTATACCATCCAACGCTAAATTACCAGGCGACCGCGCGTTCGCGATTTTTCCCGCCGTTTTCTTTTTATTGCTCCGCGTCTCTCCGTTGTCGTTATCCGTTTTTTTAACGCCTCGTAAATTCCGCCTGCCTCCGCCCGTCGTACATCGCGATCCACAGACTGCCGGATGTTTATGGAATTTTCGAATCGTCGTGGATTAAGCTGGGAAAAATAAGCGTCGAGTATCATCGATTTATCTTTTTAATTCCATAAAAATGACAACGACACGCTTTTGTTTAACCAAATTTTTCGTGAAACAAAATTACTATTTTTGATAGATGTTTGAAAAAAGTAGCTTCTAGTAAAGTTGAACTATCAATGACGAAGATTTCATACAGAATCTACTAAATACGAATATTATTTGTTTCTTCTAAATCGAAACGAAATCGAATTCCTCTGTTATCAAAGTCTAGAAATGAAAATAAATGAAGACGGACGGAAAATAAAAATTGTCACGTATTAGTGACACTGATCTAAGGTTTGAAATTTATTTTTATCGTAGCGTATCGAACAAACTGAAGTTTACTAAGATTTTTAGAATAGTAAAAACAGCAAACTTTAACTTTCTAGCATCATTATTACTAATTCAATGACTTAGTTGTTGCTAGAATTTTTCGAGTTGATATTCAACACTTAACGCATCAAGAACGAAGGAAGACGTGGAAGTAAGTGATTAAAGATTCTGAAAGATAACAGGATATTGAAATTATAATGGAGTTAACCGATCGAGCATTTAACATATTTAAAACTTTAGCCACCTGTATTTCTTGCGCAAACAATATGCGATAATTATGATATGTGGGATGCCAGAATGGAAAGAAGCGCAGCTAGTCGTCTAGTGTTAATCAACGGTTATAGTTACGAGTTGTTTCCAACCTAACTCAGGCGCTTCTAACCGCATCGTTTGTTCGTTTTTTCGCGATAGAATGGAGTTTGATGGGAAGTCTCAAGATTTCTATCTGCCTTATTAAACTCGTTTTGCTCCCGCGTTTGCCCGTTTTAGAATCATCTACATACCGTGTACGCTCATTTTTGTCATTAAGGCAGTCCAGTTTTCAGAGGAAGAACGCCTCGTTCAAGTAATATCGGTTTCATCGCTTTATTTTCTTCCATCGAGCGTCGCTCATCCCGGCCACGTTTATGAAAATTGTTCTTCGTTCCCTCGTCGAACTTCACATTTCCGGTTTTTTCGATCGTGAAAGGTCTTTCTCGATAGTGAACCGTCGGTGATTCGCGTCTGTGTTGGTAGCGATTCGCGGAATCAGTTATTTCTGCATTAAACCGTTCTCGTGAAAATGAAAGAAATTTTGATCGCTCTTAATTAATGAACGATCTCTCTAATTAGACTTCGCAATGATTAGAAATTGTTCACGATTCTAAAGATTTCAATGTGTTTCAGACGTACGTGCTTTAAAAATTCTTTCGGGCTCTCTGAACTTTCAAGTCTTTCGATACGTTGCGAACATTATTTCGAGTGTTTTCATGAATTTGGTGGCATGCTTTCACATAGTCTACAATTTTTAGAATTCATCAGATTTTGTATGTTTTCACAAATATCGAGCATTATAATGATTTAATTTGTAACATTTTACAACTTTCAGTTTTTGATACATATGAACGTAACTCCCACGACTACGTTATATTTAATTTAAAAAATAAGATCTATGTCTATCAATTTTCCAAATTCTTCCGAAATGTTTATGAAAGATTTAAACTATTATACAAATGTATATACAATATAATAGTACACACAGGTTATTAGCATTTTGTACTCGAAGCCATTTCAACTGCAAATCTAGAATAATTTTTCTAGCTTCTAGTATTTTCATTCTATCTAACCACATTCATTTTAAGCATATGAAATTGAATCACGTGACTCATATAACAGTTACATTTTAACAATTTCTTTAAATTCAAGCTTCCGTGATATCTATAAAAATAATTTTGGAACGTGCTACAACAATTTTAATGGCGTCGCAGAGTCGCCGTTCGAGTGCAAAGGGTTAACTCCCGGGCGACGGACCATTTTCACAACTGTGCTGTTAACGATATTCTGAGCTTCATTTAGCAATTTCTCAAAACATATTTTTGATATTAGTCGTTTTGTTGTTTCTAATATAACAGCAATTTGTTTCATTTAATTGTCGATGATTGACATAGTCACCGCCTTGAAACAATTAAAAGAAGAAGCAAATATTTCCATGATTTCCATTTCGTGCGACTGTCACGAAAAATTTCGGCTTTATGCCCAGACCTGCGCTCGACAAACAACCGGCGTTCCTGTGGACAAGCAACAACAACAAACCAGTTCGGTTTTGACACAGAGAGGAGGAGAGTCCAGGGTCTTATTCGTACCGCGGGCCCTGAAATTTCGGCCGTGGATCCATCGGTTTCGCGTTTTCTCCCTCTTTCGCACGAGTCCGCGCGCGGCCGCCGCGTTGTCCGCGACACAGCGCGTTTAAACGGTGTGTGTAGGTACATGCGAGAGACAGAGGGAGAGAGCGCGCGCGAGAGAGAGAGAGAGGGAGGGACAGATAGAGAGATAGAGAGTTTAGATGAGGCAGGCAGAGAGGGGTTTCCGGCGAGCGTTAACAGAGTAACAGAGTGATGTAATGAGGCCCGGAAGCAGGCAATTTGCCGTCCGCGGCGGCCGCAGTTGCGCGAGACAACCTGCCCGTAGTACCTTCTTCTTTGATATCGGGTCCAGCCTCTTCTGGATCGGATATCTGGACGGTCCCCGTGTCGCTCGCCGATCACGGGTCAGCGAGAACCCGATCTTGCCCGCGGATCCCGCGATTTCACCGACCCCCGCCGGCTCGATCGCTTTCGCGTTGATCGGCGATCAAGGAACGACTACCCGAGCGGATCGTTCTCACGAGGCAACGTCGATTTCGAAAAATCAATCGGAACGGCAAGCTCGTAAAGGCGGCCGACTGATCGACGGAACGCTACGCGACGTCTAGAGGACACTGGAAGGCCTTCGCGAGAAGAAAATCGAGAGTCGCGGGAGTTGGAGCGTTGAACCGGAGGAATTATGCCGATGACAGGATGATCCTTGAAGTCTGCAGACTATGACGTACATTTGAACGAGTTTAGTTCGGCAGATTTGAGTCAGATTGTAGTGTTGAGTGAATTTGCGGAGGAAAGTGTGACCGTAGGAAGAAGCTGGTGATCGTGGCACAGTATTGTGAATATATTGTGCGAATGAACTTTAAATTGATCAAATGAACCGATTCGAAGATTAAAAATATTGAATGTGTACTGGAAATATTGAATGTACACTGGACATAATGAATATACACTGGAAATGTTGAATGCATACTGGGAATATTAAATGTATCCTGGAAAAAAGTGCGCAAATGATGACAGCGAAATACTGGGACGAGATTGGATGGAATATAGTCGAAGAGACCGAAAAGGGTGACTAGATCTTGATTGCAGGACATGGTCGCGAGAGATATGCGAACAATGCAGATAGCACTGTAGCGGCGATGATAGCGATCACTGGATGGAAATTACCGTAATTCGACTATTGATGAGATTGTCTAATATCTACAGGCGATTATACAATAGAAGGATTATTAACAAATCTGGTACCCGTGCAAGATATGTTACGGAATTTATTAAATGATAAACTCTTCGAGGAACATTTCAATTTGAATTCAGCGTCGGGATTATTAAAACACGTAGAAAACATTTAAAAAAATCCTACGGATACGTTTCTTCAAGCACCGATGCTCGATGGGTCCACGAGTTAAGTATAACAATTTATCCGGAACAAGATGGTAGTGCGGTTTTAAGAAATACAGTGCAAATTGCATGTGTCGAAACAATTCCGCATCAGTGAATTCTATAAATCTATTTAAATCATGCACTAATATCAGTGAGAAATATTACAGCAGAGTAGAATAATTTTTAACAATTTTAATCAGTCACCTTGGACCATTAATTACAGTGTCGACATTCTTATAACCTGACAAACTTAAACAACAGAGAAAAGCTTCTAAGTAATATAAAACTATGTAATCTATAATCTTGATATTGAAAGTCGCATCTGTCAGAACACGCTATAACACGTTCTTCCACCATTCTGTCGACAGTGAACGCAGCTAAACAATTGACCCGATCAACGAAAAAGACTAAGTAAAGTTGTTCGACGAAGTGTGGCGGACGATCTATAATAGAAAGACGATCGTGGAAAATCGCGGCAGCCATTAAACGGCCGGGTCTCGTTGACGGGACGCGGAAACCGTATACTTGCGGCCCGCCGGAGGTGCACCGTGATTATGTGACAGTTTTGTGAACGTGATTAAATTGACCTCGATACATTGTGGACATCCGCGCGTATCTGGCTGGCAGGCGCGTTATTCGCGGCTGTTTGGTTTGTTTCGAGTGAATAAAATAGCTGCCGGGCCAGGATCCGACGGGGTTTGCCGGTCGTCGAGGCATGCCCGGCTCCCCTCGATCCCCTCGATCCTGAACGCGATCCAGAGAAAATCCCAGGAACGTTCGCGGGCAGACGCGCTCGTCGAACGATCGATGATCGGCGTGTTCGGCGTGCAGCTCGCGTTTTATCGTGGAAATCGTCGCGGCAACCGCACCAGGTAAAACCCTTCTCTCTCTCTCCCTCTCTCTCTCTCTCTCTCTCTCCGCCATTCTTATTCTGGTCATTGTTCGCGTCCGGTCGGGGAAAATAATTTATGCAACTTGCCGGAGGAAGCGGTAGATTTCGCGGCTCGAAAGGAGAGACTAGGAGAGGATCTTTTGTGGGTCGCCGTTTTATTATGTGGACCGATTCGCCGCGAGGGTGGGTCACTTGTTATTATCAGCTTGATTTACGTCAATATTATTGTCTGCTGAAGAATACGTTCGAGTCGAGCCGCGCGGGCTTCAATGGGAGTGGAAAACGGGCGACGATCCTTCCAGGGATGCTCCTGAACATTTTTAAATCTTCTTTACGGCGCGGCTGCTATTTTTATTGAATTTGATTTTTCCTTTTAGTTGCGTAAAAAAAACTTCGTAATTCTAGCACGTTGTTAAAAAGTTTAAACTTTGTAGACTTTGTGGGAAGAGTTGCAATAACGTTCTCACCTGTAACGTGAGAACTATATTGCTTGCTATATTTGGGTATCTTTAAAACATTTTAGATTATCGATTGTGTCTCTAAAATTGAGATCGACGAATCAGTTTTACGAGGTGGTTACGCATGAAAAAGTATGAAATGCTTGGTTGAATAAAATGATTTCGTTAAATAAAATAGCTTAATATTATAAAGATTTCGACGTTCTTGACATGGCAGTCCAAAGTGTTACCAAATTCAAGGAGCTCGAAATTTCTCTGATGCGTGAAGTACAAGTTCAAAATTGTTCCTGTACAACCTCCTCAATTGATAGCAGCTATAAGAGATACATATCATTGCAACTATTGATGAGATCAGACTAGAAAACATAATAAATAAATGCGTGACTTCAACACCGAGTTACTCCCATTTCTAGTAAATTACCACTATTAGGTATTCATTTTATAATATAGATTTATATCGACTATGAAAACCACTAGATATATTATCTGAAGCGTGTCTGAATTATCAAAACAAAAATGGAAGTAAAAAGAGGAATGGTTGAAAATAGAAGCGTTAATAAAGTCTCTCGTCATTACTTGGGCCGCGAGGCTGATTATCGAAACACCATCGTTCCACGAATGAGAACACACGAACCGCCGTCAAATGATTTCTGTCCCTAAGTACACGGTTAGGATCTGCAGATTTTTCGCATTGATCCCGCGAGAAGATCGTATCAGACCCGAATCCATGCAAATCCCTTCCCGCTATCACTTTCGGAACTCCGATGGACGAGGGATAAGCTGGAGGGCCGCGTCGATAAAATGTAGATCAGCAGGCAGATGCACGACGGACGGCTAAATTACGGATAGATCGATTACAAGTTCCCGGTTGTTACGTGCACGTAATCCGCCTCCAGTTAGTCGTTAATTCGCCGATATCTCTTCGGGCTCTTCCTTCCACGCGACGATCGGGATTCTGGCTGCGAAGCTACGTTCCAACCCGGCTGCACAGCCTGTGGAAGTAACAATTACTGGCTGGAGAACTTCGGTAGCTCGAAAATTTCGACTTCACCGCGTAAACTTCGATGAGATCGGTTCCATCTTCTTCGCGAAGATCTAGACTTCGGGAAAGCAGCATCTTAGGGGTACCTTGAAATCACTGATAATGTTCATCGACTCTCATTTCACCGAAAAATGTTAATATCATTGACACTTCGTGTATAAGAAATGTTGCCATTGCCGACAGTACATTAAAACAATCATTAACGCGATCCATATCGAATTGTTTTTACTCAACTCTTCACACTAGCTATTTGATATTTTACTATAATTTGATATAGTACGTCTAATTATTAATTATCGTATACGTAACAATGGAATGAACTTATCATGACCCATTCTTATAGTAGAAATTAATTCTTTACTTTTGATTTTAAAAAATAATTTTTTTAGCGCATTAAATAAGCATGTAAAGAGTTGGCGGTGATTTCAACGCGTCGGTATATAAACAACGTCGGTAAAAAACGGTGCCAAATCAATTTGCCAAACAAATCAATTTTAACTTTGCATAAATTGCAGTTCAAGTATCGCGCAAAAATTATTCATATTGCATCGTTATCGAATTCTTTCTAGAACCGAATAGATGTAATACACGACATAAATACAACAGAATTATACAAATATTTGAGACTACTTTAAAAAATCCCAGGAAGAGATGCATACTTGAGCACAGCGCTATTATCAAACTGAAATCGGTACGATATCGCGAAAACGGACGACAACAGAAACAAGAAGCTGCAGTTTCGTTGAAGGAATCACGGGAAAGGAATATAACGTCCTCCACGGGGATGAGCAGAGGTGTCTTTAAGTTGTTATAATGGCGACGAGCGGTGATATTTCTTCGGGAGAAAATTATTTCTAGCAACCGATTATGGAAATTGATAGCTTCGTGAAATTGCTGTTTCGCGACCGAGGACGCGATCGTGTCCACTCTGTAATGTATTCACCGCTTCAGTCGCAGGCAAGAAAGTTTCTTGCGCACACGCGCTTGCTCGATTTAATTCGATCGTGACTTTACCGGATGCTTCGAGGGTCCTTTAATGATTCTTAACGACGCTGCCTACTGTACGCAAGTGCTGTCACGGGTTCAAGTAACTCACACTTGCTGCGTTAGCGCTGCTCATTGTCTGCGGATTACATTTTTCTCTTTGTGATCCATCGCCGCCGCGACGTGGATTCACGAGCGGACAGCTCGGAGAACAGTGGACGGTTGGTTGGTGTCTCTTGAAAGACAAGAAACGATGCTGGGTGTCTGGGAAACGATCGAGCTGCGTTCGAAAGCGATTTATTTTAGAGGAAATATGGAAAATCGATTAACCGTTTACACTCGAAGCCATTTTAACTGTGAATCTAACATAACTTTTACGACTTGTTGTATTTCTATTTTATGTAATAAAGTGAAAATATAAATAATAATATAAGTAGATATATATGCAAACGAAAGTATTCATGAAAAAAATGAGTAGCGGAAATTGCAGGCTGTGCTTTGTTTTAAAGACAATTTAAATTTATCGCATGTCGACAGTCGCTTCAATGTTTAAAGACTGATGGCAAACAACGGAATGGCATTCACATTAAATAAACTATTATTAGAAATTTTCGTCGCGCGCCAGGCTCGTCAAAGTATGACAAGGGGTTAAACTTTGGATGTTATAATTATAGTTCATTCGGCTACTTCGAATTTTAACAAGATTTAATAAATAGACACAGGTTGTAGAGTAAAACGAGAGAGAAAATGTGGAGCAAAACAGAATAATGAAAAATTAAGTAGTTATATATAATTCTTTTATTTTCATTACGATTTGATCGAGATATTCACTTTGTTATGGTGGCTTTTCAGGGGCTCTTTGGTGATGTACGACAGCGCTAGCTGTTCGTACGCAGGTGCGCTCGAGTTAAAGGGAGCCTCCGGAGCAGGAGCCGCGGCCGCGGCCGCAGGTGTAACCGCGGCCGGCGTCAAACAGGAGAATTGGCCGTACCGCGGTCTTACCTGCGGTAGCACCTTCCAAAGGCTCAAGGAGAGCGTCGATAAAGCTAAACAGGCTCTGGCCGATCGCGGTGGCTACCTGTCCGGAGCTTTCTCGCCGCCACCACGTGCCAATCCATCCGCCATTTCGCCGACCGCCTCCATCACAGGTAAGCGAACGCAAACGTTCTCTACGCACATGTATCCGTCGCCTTCAATTTTCCTCTTAGTTATTTCTCTTAGTTCATTTCTCGTTACGATGTTATCAATATATAAATCGTTATGAAAATTAATTACGACTTTATCGATGTGTAAATCAGAATGAAAATTAAATTCTAGTTTTATCTAGTTGAATAAATCAAGATGAGAATTAATTCCAATGTTGAAAAGTAAATCCAACTTTATTGATATATAAATTAAGATGAAAATTTATAGCACGATTTAAAATTATCAGCCCGTTTAGAATTAAATAATAATTAATCACTGTTTTAATACTTATAATTTTTAATACTTATAATTTTTAATACTTAATTTTTAATATATAATTTTCAATACTTATTTAATACTTAAAGAGTACGGAGCGAAACTGTGGACCCTTGTGCGAATTAATATGTTTCATATCTCTAATTAAAAGACAGAATTAATTGATAACATTTAATCATTTGTTACGCATAGAAATTTCTAAACTGTGCATTTTTATACAAGAAACAGAAACCGGTTTTGAGCTTGCGTGAAAATGGAAACAATAATTTCATTTTTTACGACAATACTAATGTAATAAAAATCCGATTTAGTAAAGTAAAAAATAGAAAGTTTGCGTGGAACTTCAACAGAGTTTTTATCATTTCGTGTATTTTACTCGGGTCATACGGGTTAGGTTTCGTAATAGCGTTTACTCGCTGAACCTCGCCCTTGCATATTCGTTTCATTGTGCACCCGGTTCCTCGATTTGCACGATACACTTTGTATGCACGGCTTTTATTCCACGCGACATTAATTTGCACGGTCAAAAAATACCTTTCGTTTAATTGCGACCACTCGAATCCTTACATAACAACGACTGCAAAATTTTGTAGCCAATTTTACAACCGACACAAATCATTGTGTCAATGAAAAAGTATTAATTGTCGTCTTATACATATTTAGAGAATCCTTTTAGAATTCTTTACACGTCGAATTTCTTCTGAAATTTTCTCGCGAAAATTTTCTGTTTACAAGTTGTTTTATTATTAGGCTACGTTTTATAGTCTGCGAATGTTGTAATATGAAACAGTGACAAAATTAAGAGGATTTAAAAGCACAGACGTATTAAACTAAACGTATTGGACATTTTTGCGTGACTTCTGTTCGTTCTATTTATAGCCGGCAACTTCCACGTTTTAATATCACGAATATTTCAAGAAACGTATTCCCCATAAATCACTCCGCGCTCTCCCTATTTTATTTATTCGCGAGCAGATTACAAAGTCCTACGCAGCAATCTTTCAGAACGATTATCTCATCCTTGCCACTCTCCTCTACTTTGTTACACGTTACCAACGCTGGTCCCCGGGCGCACGCAACAGAAGCAACGTTGTTCTAATTATAATAAACGCAGAATATCCGCAGTCGAATAATTACATACCAATTCGGAACCCGTTCCTCGTCTAATAGAGGACGTTCCGTGAACGGGCCCCGACGGGCTGCTGTCGATACGTCGATGAAATTGCGATAATCGGAGGCTGCCTGGAATAATAATCCGCGAACGGCTCGCGGTCACGCGACCCTGGTTTTCCACGGGCGTTCCGGACGCGTTCCGCGCGGCCGTTTAAAAGCCGGGCGAGGAATCGCGCGGGAAAAGAACGATCTCTTTTTCTACCGGCGGGGCCGCGATCGCGGGCCGACCTGCCGTTGGACACGCATCGAAGTCGGACAAGTTAACCTGGCCAGAACGACGTTTCCGATGGTAACAGGGGTCACGCGAACACGCGTGGAAAACCGTACACGCGACTCGATTACGCGCAAGCTCGTGTCGGCCTAGAATCGGCGGACGAGGGGTGGGGGGAAGGCTGGGAAAAAAATTCCTTGGGAACGTTGTAATTGCGATCTTCGACACGTATTCTATGGTTGCGGAACTGATAAGCCGTTCCCATGGACTTCGACGTGTCAAATACGTACGTTAGCGACTTCCTTAACCGAACATTTCTTTTTCCAAGCTTTTGGTATCCAAATGTTCCATTAATTAATCACTGTGTTATCTAGACATGTTATCATCTAGTAGAGAACTTGAATGAAATTTTTCGACGATAGAATGTTTTGGTATTAGAATATTGCGAAATTAACCATCAGATAAGAGAGTTTTCACTGTGTGTAGGAATTTCGTAACACTAATTCCACTGATATATTTTGTATATAATTATTTCTCTACCGAAAAAAGGTCGAATAGCCACATATTACATAAACGTTATATTATTTTTTAGATGTTTATAAGTAATAGACAATTAGCATAAAGTAACTCTCACGTGACAATTAGAAAACATTTATTTTTACACTTTAAACATATTCATTCCCTAGATAAGAGGCTCCAGAAATTGAAAAATTCTATTTTACTTCAGTAATTTCGATATTGTTATTTACATGAAACTAAAATCATTATACGCCGTATTTTCCTTGGGGAGAATAACAGTAATAAACCAACGGTAAGTTTGTGATTTCAGTGCAGATATCGCTATAAATCATTTCTCCAAAGGTCAAAAGACCGCTCACGGTAGGTAACGGCAGTAAATATGATATTATTTTAAAAAAGACGAAGGGAAAGAGACAGATATTGAACAATTAAAACATTTAAAATACTGAATTATACAACTTGACTACTCTGATAGGTTCAATGCTAAATCATTTTTTAAACGTTAACACAACATCGGTCATTCGTTTTGAAAAACCTGTTTATAGTTAAATGACTGGATACAAAATTGTGAAGAGTTTTTAAAAAATTAAGTATTCGAGCATTTAATTAATACTAATAATATTTAATTAACGGCACATACTAAAATATTCAGTTTGATAAATTCATTTTTTATGAAACATTTGCAAGAATTCGAATATAGAGATCCATGATCTAATAATCACAATCTTGTACGCAGGCTGAAAGAATTCATTGTTCTTCTAAAAAATATAATTTTCGAACATTTTATATCCTATTCCAGCGAACAAAGTACAATTTATGTTAATTTGTATTAAATTACAATTTATTATATGTTGTACTATCGTACCCGAATGAATAAATTACTGTAAAAATGATAATAAAAGCTCGCATTGCAATCTTCGAAAGGCATTAAGAAGTAAAATAAATCTTCGTAGACCGAATGATAAATGAATCTAGAGACAGGTGATGTGTATTAGTATAATGGGTATTCTCAGTGACACTAATAGCGTAGCAATGCTTTTAGGACTTCGCATCCGATAGAACAAAATAGACACGCTTCATTATCACCGCCTGGCCGTGAAAGAAATCAGGTGGTAGAAATCGACCGCAATCGAAAGGTTAACGTGATTGGCCGGCACAATTGCCCTGAGTCATTCCTTTTCTCACGGCTTTAACGGATTCAGGGGATCTAATCAAACGTTTCCATCTTGACGTTTCTCGTGATCGCACGTAGTAATTTTAGCACTTTTCTCACGTTGTTAGCCGCCGCCAGGCCGTGTTCGCTCGTGTCACGGCAAATAGGCTTGACATCATAAAAACTGTCTCAATGGGACCCGCAAATGCTCTAATTACAATGTAGATTCGGCTCGGTACAAGCGAATCGAGCTACAGATGTTATGCTACGATAACGAAACGTACGAAAGCATAAATAATTAATTTCTTTCTGGTAATATTACAACTGGAAATAAGAATTAATTAGAAAAGAAATTAAGGGTTGAAATCTTCTTAATGGAAATGAAATATGTTGTTATAATATTTAAGGGACACTACTTCATTTGGAAATTTTTATCGAAACGTGAATCATTATATTGATCAAAATTAATTAATACGGCCATTCAGTTTTCAATTATTTTTGTCTTCCAGATTTTCTAGAAAATTTTGAAACATGGAAATTATGATAATTTGTGAACAGGTTATATATTTATGTACAATTCAACACAATTCTAAATTGCATTAACTTAACAAACGTTCCCAAAATCTGACATTTCCTAAACTTGAGAACCTACTTACTCACTATTTTACTACATGGCTCATAGGCTATGCTATTCGTTAATAATTTATCATATAAACATACTGAAATCCATATAATACGAATACAATTTAAAGTCATAAAAATAACATAAAAGATAGATGGATTCCCTCCACCATACTTTTACAGATTAATCGTCACGGAAAAGCGCACAGATATAAACGCCTCTATCAAATCCAGAATCCAACACCATTGCAGCAATCAAATAAAAGATTCCCCATGAAAAATGTCACCGAAAACAGCTACAAAAGAGCGCTCGTTACCTTCGCGGTATCTCCGTGTTTGCGCCAATAGCGTTCCAAGATGCATGCCACTGACCCGGCCCGATAAAATAGAGAAATGAAACGGGCAAAAAGCGGGAGGAAAAAGGGGATGAAAATCTCGGGCGCGATAATTTGTCAGCCGGTTGCCGGCCGCGATACCGGCAGCCTGACTGTTGCTCTTCGTTGTCGCCGATTTCCGATTGTTTTTTTAAAGCGCCGGTCGCCGAGGACATTAATTACCCGGCCAGTGTAAATCACGTTATCTACCGCCCACGCCCCCGGCGCGATGGCTATGCTGGGAAAAGGGGTGGAGAGGGACGAAGAGGGCACCGGAGAGAGGGCGGGAGAGAGGGAGAGGCGAGTCACGGTGCAGCGTCGGGGGTGCGCTGCACGAGGGTTGCACCGCGCCGCCAACTGAGCAAAACGGTCGTCGACTGCTTTCCACGACCACACCAATATCCTGCTCGTTCCTCGGAAATTTATCGGCTACGGGCTCCGCGAACTTTCCGCGAGCCGCTCGATGGGTTTCCATCTTTACGAATACCGAGGGGGGTGGCCCGGGTAGTTTTTGTATTTGAGGGACGTTTTCCAAAAGGAACGAGCGTCTTTCTTAAGCGATTTTTAATCATTTTTACGCTTCGTCGATATTTGCGAATAGAGCCTCGTGTGGCGATAATTTAGTATCGAAATCTTCTCCGGAAAACGTGAAATTCTACTTTGGAATGTTCAGCAGAGTTTATCAACGAATATAAAAGTAATATATAAGATACTATTAGGTTGGTGCATATTAAATGTCGGATGTTTACGTAAATATATAAAACTGTATATTTTTTTTCAAAAGCTGTTGATTTAATCAAAATATGCCCCGTTTGCTTTACTACACCCTTTTCAACAAGATATCAGTACAGAAATGCCTGTCTTAAACAAATTCTGATCTTTAAAATTCATAAACTCTGTTATGAAATATTTCAGTAAACACTTGAGTTTTCCTTCTCTGACGTCAGCGATAAGACGTTGCCAGTAGGTTCGCCCTCGGCGCGTGGCTGTTCCATTGCCCACCGCGCGAAGCATGTCGAATAGCTCTGAATTGTACGATTCCAAATTGAGACTAGTCGCAACCACAATCACGCGCTCGCATTTTACCGCATTTTCGTAACTTCCCCACTACCTCTCGGACGTTAGAGACTATTAACCCTTTGCGCTCGAAGGCACTGCCACTGGAAATCTGAAATAAATCTTCTGGCTTATAGTATTTCTATCTTATGCGATAAAGTGCATTTTATTAGGTTGTTGCATATGAATACTATGTACTATTTATCCTGTATGAATACTATATATATACTATTTAGCCCGTAAAAACTGTCCTAAATGTTTAAAATAGCGAAAGTCGCTTGGCGAAAGATCTATATTTTATAAAATTTTATATTTTACTTCATTTAATTTCGCAATTGTTTTGTACGACGTATGCGTAGTTTTTGTGAGCTAAACAGTATGTAAATGGAGACAGTCTGAAAAATTCCATACTACAGTTCATTGATCCGAAAAATGAGAATTTCTTGAGGACAGACATTTATGAATTAAACTCGCGTTGGGAAAAGTGTATTGAAACAAATGGGACACATTTTGATGAAATTAATAGCTTTTGAAAAAAGATATGCAGTTTTATATATTCGCTTAAAAATCCGACATTTCATATGCACCAACCTAATAATATTTTTAATACTATATATTTTGTAGGGCACGGAAAAATGAAGGGTTCAGTTTGATAATGACTGTGACTTTTATAATGACTGTGAATTTGGTGTTTTTTGAAATAGGTCTAAATAATTATTGATTAAAACACTGACGAGTAAGGATGGTTCTTTTGTAAAATTGTGATTGTTTTATATTTAGATAGATTTTTCAGTCTTTATATTAGGAATGGTATACAATTGCACGAAGTATATGGTAAAATGTAATGTTTTGCTTTTGAAATCAGATTTTTGTTAAAGACCTAACCCCTTAGAAAATATTTATTTAATCCGCGAATTATTCTCGTTTTCATTGATACACCTTAAAAATTTTCACTGACAATTTAACCAACTGGGAAACATAAGTTTAATATACTTTGTTCAATTTTAACTTCTTCCAATGGAATACCTTGAATTTATGAAGTTCGTCAGATTCTTAAGTTGCCAGAACAGTTCTTAAAACTTCTTCCATTCAAATAATTTCTTCGAAGAAAAAGAAAATGTATCGCTTAAATATTGACGACAAGAGAATTTTATTTAGGCTTGAAAATTATTAACCCTTAGCACTCGAATGGCGCCTCTGAGGCGCCAAAGAAAATCGTTATATCATTTCCAAAATAATTTTGACATTATTAAAGACCCTTCTATTTAAAAGATTGTTAAAAGCGTAACAGTTTTATGATTCACTAGACTCAATTTCATTTTCATAAATTGTACCAAGTTATGTAAAATGGAAACGCAGTTGGTTAAAACATCTATTTTAGATCTAGGCTTAAACTGGTCTGGAGTGCAAAGGGTTAAAACAGATTATTACTAAAAATGTCCAACATGAGTCAAGATCCTCAAAGCACGGTAAGGAGTTAATATTCAAATATTATTATCTGGGGAGTAGAATTTTATTTCGATTAAAGAATATACGTAAATATTGCAGCGAAAGGATTGAAGAGAGTAAAATTAGTAACGACGATAACATTGAAGCCATAACGCCGAAAACATGTCGAGCTGATTCAACGAGTTTGAATCAACTTCTCAAAAAAAAAAAAAACAGAGCAAAAACTTTCGTCCAATGTATTCGCGTCGATCAGAAAGCGCGAGAAAAAAATATTCATCGATCGCGAGTTATCACCGGGTCTCGGAGTAACGCGAAAGCGTCTCGAGTTGCCGAAAAGTTTTTTCACCTCCACCGGGGAGATCGTCTGTCCCCGTGCAAGATGGTGGGTCGATGATGGCGGCGTAGTCGCGAAAATGTTGGATGACAAGGGAGGAGGAGCGGTTAGGGGTTAGCCGGGAACGTATCCATGACGACCGACCGCCCCGCGAATCGCCACCCTCGGAGAATCCCGGATGCACCCCTCGGCATCCCAGCATCCCTCCTGACGGTGGTTCCCTACCCTCTGCAACCCTCTCCGGCTTGAGGTTCGGTCTATCTGGCCCTATACGCGGCCCTCCGCATGCTTCACGCTCGACCACTTTCATTTTAAGTCGATTCGTCCGTGCCCGACGTCTACATTCTATTTCACTTGCAAAATTCGAACAAAATAAAAGTTCTACGCTCGAACTGGATTTCTTGCTAAATTGCAAGCTTTCTTCATTGGCCCTTCTTCGTCTATAAAAATTTCCTTGACATTAAGTTTAACAGATTAAAATGAATTCGAAACTGTCTAACACAATTGTTAACAGCGAGCCAAAAAATGTCCACAAAATTCCGGACATATATATTGTCCTAACAATGTTCTTTTATAAACTTTCTATATTCTTATTCTTTCTATATTTAGCAGTATCGTATAAATAAATATGCCTCGAATAGAAAAAATAATATTGATCTTTTCTTAGATGGGTATAAAATAAACTTCCCTTTTAAGCAGACCCTAAACCTTCTAATACTTTAAACATGTTAGGTATAATGGTGGGTCGTTAAAATTGTAAAGAAAAAGTCGCAGGGAATATATTTGATAATTACGACAAAAATCGCTGAAATTCTAAATGACTAACTGCCTTTTTGTACTCTGTAAATCTAGCGTTAAAAGCTAAATGGTTCGCGGTAGATACAGAATTAATCAACGTATCATCGGCGTTCCATAAATATCCGCAGAAAAGTTGTTTGACGTTAAGCGGATTCGTTTCGTGCTCGATCGGTCCATTATAACATGTCGGATATTGTGTCAGTGTGTCCGAGGGCGGTGCATGTATTTAATGTTCGCCGGTCGAGCACCATCCTACCTTGTTTGCGCTGGTAATTGATGTTTGACAAAATGAGGTGACGCGCATGCCGACAACGTGCTGTTTGCTTGGCCGCACGGTGGTTAGCCCTTTTAAGGCTCGCAGGACTTACGCCGCACGTTCGATCGTACACGCTCGACTGAACTAGGACTGAAGTCACGGGACACTCCTACTGGGTCTTACAGAACCCGTGACCCTTTCCTATATTAATCGACACCTCTATTTCTAACGTTGCTTCGAACCGTACTACATGCTGTATATTAATCTTTGACGAATCTCGTTTTCTATAACAAATATTTCTGTTAGATTTACAGGTTAAAATTAATAATTTATTTTTATCAATAATGAGTTTATTGAAACAGAGACCCATTGTTGTATATATTTAGATGCGTTATTTAGAAAGTGAAAATATTCCAGAACTATAATATAATAGATCACCGCATTAGTCTTTTATATATTTATTTTATTAAAACAAAGATTATTATTTATCCTGAATGCTACACTTGTAACTAAATATATCATAAAGGAAATATAAATATTTGCAAGAGAAATACAGGTTGTTTCGAAATCGTAAATCATAAAATATTACACACATTCTCTATCTACAGAGAAAACTCCATAGTTGTTTTGAAAAATTGCAAGATTCATTTAAAAAAGTATATATGAATACAATAATTAATGTACATGTCGATTAGATGTTTATAAACACATCATTCGAAAGCTACGAGGAAGAGAAAAGGACTATAGAATTGTATAGGGTGTTCCAGAAAAATAAACATATAGTGAAAACGGGTTACGAAGTACGAAGAATTATTGAGAGAATATTTCAGCAAGCAGTAGGTTTCTTTGGAACGAAAAAAGGCTGAAATAATTGCGGACACTTTTCGGTGTCATGCCCGTCGATGATTGCGGGACACTTGATACAAGGCGAGGAAGAAGTCAGTGTTCCGGCTGACAGAGAACCGGGCAATTAAAGCGCAGAAAAGTATCGCCGGTGACACTTTGGGTACCCTCGACCGGAAAACGTCAGAACGCCTACACTTTATGTGACCGAGGGTAATGTTACCTCTCGTCTGTCTAATTGCACGGAATGGGGTACCTCCCGAGACAAACGATGCAGCATAAAAGAGCCCGCCTCGCACCCTTTACACCAATTTCACGTGCACCGCGTGGGCGTGAAGACAGGATGCAGCGCGTCGCATTGTACGCGGTGAAAAGTGGAGCAGCCAGCAGCATTCAGAGCGCACTGTTAATGCCTACAATATTCGAAATCCCTATAAATTATTCAAACGTGATAAATCATCCGCGTTCACTCGAACGACAGCGATAATTAGACGCCGAATAAAAACTGATCCCCGTCGCGGGAAATTTCGATGCTCGGTTCCATGCGGTGTAAAAATTCAATTTGACCTGTGGCGCATGCTTTACGGTGCTTTGCGAAGTAAAATACGCTATAAATGCACGAACTTCCGGAGTCTGGTTATAGCTGGTACGTCACGTCATTACACTATTCTCTGTTATGTATACACGGCGACCCAAAAACAAATAAGATACCAGAAGGAGAATTGAAGTAGACGTAAATACGAAATAGCAGCCTATTATCGAATTATGCAATTACCGAACAATAGTTCAAAGACGAGGAAATAAACCATTAGGCGAAATAACTGAAAATTGTATGGATTTACAGGAGAACGTGGCGCAGACCAGATTTTCTAGATATTACTGTTTCGATGGCGAAAGTATTCAAGAATCATTTGGAATAAATGCATTAGATTTACGTTTTTTAAGAATCTCGACGAGTCAGCAGAAACAATAGCGACGATCCATGCGAGAAATTACTCTTCAAATATCACAGCTGCTAATACAGGAAATTACATTTTTATTTATTTCCGTCTCTATTAATTCATCTAGAGGTTAATTTACATAAATATCCACAGTCCAGTCCATTTGTTTATACTTTTCGACATTTGTGTTATAATGTATGCTTAAATAAACCCTTTGCGTTGGTTACTCTCGAGCACCACAAAAAATTGTTATATCATATTACGAAATAATTATTATGTATTTTAACTAATTTATAGAATATTTTCATTTCATTTCATCTTCTTTTTTATACTGTCGACGAATACGTTAGTAAATTTATTCAACCTCTTAATAATCTCACCTAATCTAACCTTAAAATCTCTACAACATCTCTTTAATATCTTTGCAATACCGATAATTTTGAAACAGTATAATACTGATGCCATTCCAATTGACATAGTAATCCTAGCGTTAATGTTTCCTGGAAGCGGAAAGCTGGATCAATTAATCGTTTGCGAGGAATCAGTCCGCGTGTGCGATTTCTTTTGCGAACAGAGGGTGGACAGTGACCAAGACGCGTTGATAATTGCCGGTATCGGTTAACCCGGACAGGGTGGGGTTAGGGGGTGGTGGTTATGGGGTCTCGAGCAGCCCTCTTCGATCCCCGGGGTTCAACCATCCCCCGCGGTGTGATCCCTTTTGCCCCTCCATCCGGGAACCTTTGCGCGCCCCTTCGTTTCCGGTACCGGCAACTACGACTGGTTCGACCCTCATTCCCAGCCTCAAGGGGTGACTAAGGTTCAGAGGATCGTAACTGTCTTGGCCTCTAAAAAATGGAAAGAATACATTAAAGAAATTCGGGGACGCCGGCCCGTATGACCCCGGATATCCGTCGGCAGGGGAAGAACGGTATCACGGGACCTCGGAGTGAGAAGACTTGTCGGGATTATCGAATTTGTTGACCTGCCGATGGAGCGTAGGTGGTACACTCGTCGAACACACGGTAGATCAACCAGGATGCTTCACGGCGATTTTAATAATGACACTGTTGAATGTTATGCAATATTAAAATGTTGCGAGCTGATTTTAAGAATCAAGAATAAAATATAAGTGTACATTCTTCCTCGACGATTATAATAAGTCAGAGGTAGTGTAACAAATTTTTATGGCGTCAGTTTATGTTAATAATACGTGCAGATGTTCAAAATACAAGATATTATTAAAATTGTTAACAATAATGAACAAATGAGACCATCAGTAGACCATTAAAATATGTAAACACTTTAAAACGGTTATTCGTATTATTCAACAAATTTTACAACTCCAACGAAGTATAAAGGAATATTCATATGAATAGAGGAAATAATTATTCTCATGCGTGTTAATCCTTTGCTGACGACGGTGTTTATGCCAAGATAATTATAATTATAATATAAATTATATAATTGCATATAATCGTATAATATAAATTATATAATTGTATATACTTGCATATACTCGTGTATAAATTATATTTGTATTATATACGAATTAAAATAATTTGTGTACAAACACTATCTAATTAATTTAGATAAATTTCTATTCAAAACAATTCTACTGTTCTTGTTCTTTTCCGTAAACTAGGAAACACCGCGAAATACCAACTAAATATGAAAAGAACTTCGCAAAAGGACATTGTCCCACGTCTCGTCGTCAATTTTGCACGGTGATTCTCCTAGCAAACAGTCCCACCAGCGAAAACCTCGAGCAATTAAGAGCAGTCCCAGCGTGGGCTCGAGTAGCGATGATCGATTGCGTTTCTCTTCGTGCCGCAGCGTTCAGGTCGATCGCGCTCGAGCGGATTCCGGGTACCAAAGGGAGGGTGGGCTCTGTCTTTCTGTCTTTCTGTTCTCCTACGGCTCGTTGCAAGGCCCCGTGACTAATCATGATAGTTCCGCCCGGGAACGCCGGGGACACACGACTCTCGGTTCCGTTTCCGGCGCGTGCTGCTGCTCCTGCTGGCCCCCTTCAACTCCCTGCAGCCCGCCCCTCCCCTCCCCATCCTCTTTCAACCCCCTGCGGCTCGTAGGCCACCCTCCCGCGCAATTATTGCGCTTTGCAACAAAGACCGTGGCGGCGGGATCGAAGGGGCTGCGTCGCTGCGTCGCTGGTACCACCGCCGCCTTATCTTCCTGATACATCTTCCTCTTCGTCGTCGGTCCGCTCGTTTCTCGCTCCTTTTTCCACGGTTCCTTTCTTCGCCTGTCAACGTCCCTGCCCCTTGCTACCCTGCCATTATCGCTATTTTCCTCGTGGTTTCTTCCTCTTGCCTTCGCCGCGCGTCCTTTTCATTCCTCTTCCATTTTTGTTCGAGTTTCTTCTCGGACAGAATTTGTCTCTTTATATCGTTTCATTAGATGTGCATTTAATTTTAATTATTGTAGCAATCGCTTGTTTATGTGTGCAGCATAAAATTGTTTTAATTATCGTGGTCACTAATTTTATATATAGTGGAAAATAGATCTAATTGTTACAGTGGGTGTTCGTTATTCACATTTTCTGTCTACTGCGAGTTTTAACGTTAACAACGTTTCATTTTCTTAGCTTTCTTCGATGCAGTTTAATTTTGAGAATAATTTTGTTAATGACATATGTGAACATTTTAGTAGCTATAAAATTACGTTTGTGTCTTGCTACATAATCTTAGTCATCGGTTTTGTAACTTCTTATCTAATTTTCTTAATAAGGAACGAAGTCGACTGTTTTAAACAAAAATTAAATATAAATTACGGTTTTTAGTAATTTTTAGAAGTTGGAAATCGTGTAACAAAAATCTGCGAAACCGTCTCTGTCCAACACTATTTAAATTTCCATACCATTATTTTGTTTCTGTCGTTGTTAATAAAACATAATTTCTCCAGGCGTACGCGCGACATTTCTTCATTTTCCACTGAGAAAAATTCTAGACAGAAACGTCAAGTTAAAAATTACCGCTGAAAGAACCATTTCAGAGATGGACTTGTTTTGAATCGTTAGAAGTTCGACCGTGATTTACATAGGAATCGGGATTAATGCAGGATTTCTGTTTCGGTTTGAAACCGAGGTGAGCGAAATTTTATGTTTCCTCGACGTCGACCGTGTCTGGTCTTACTTCATTTTCTACGGTTTATAGTTCTTGAAGCGAGTTTCTGTTTATGACCAAGGAGAACGAGGGAACTCCTAGATTATAGTTCAATGTATCGTGATGTTCGGTTTTCTTGTTGGATATTTGCCTGGCGCTTCTTCCAGTCAGTTTTCTGTTGTTACGTCCGTTGCAAAAACTGGCCGAATGTTTTCTGCAGTTATTTCGTCGATACTCGTTGAAGTTCGCTTAGGTACGAGAAGCAAGAAATAAATAATTGTTTTTGTGGAAAACGATCTTTTAGTGGAACACCACCGTGATCTTCCTAATTATTATAACAATTACATTACCACAAAATGCAATTATATTTATCGATTTAGTTCATGCACTACTGTACACGGTCGAGGCACTAGTGTAATCTTAGAAACCATTACACAAAGATTGTGGAAGTTAGAACTTCCATTGAAGCGCTACTGTAATCTCGGAAAACAGCGCACGCTTCAATTGAAAATTTAAATTAACAATTTTATACACAATTCTTGCGAAAGATGCTAAGAATTTTATACAGTTATAGTACAAATATCAATAGCTGATTTCAAAATAAGCGTAATTCGAGAAATTAGCATAAAACACAATGGAAAATTAAAAAATTGAAAAATTGAAAAATTGGAATTTCAAGAACAAGAAATTAAAACTACCAGCGAGGTATTACTTTGATGTTAGAAATCATCGCAAAGTTCAATTGAAAAATGAGATTAACGATTCACTGCTCAACTTATTGCAAAGATATTAAATACTCTAGTGTTATTGTGACCCGAACAATGAGTTCACAATACAATTTAAATTTCGATTGTTCTAAAGAATGAAAATTGGAAAATTAAAACGAATGAGTACGTTTTCAAATTTTAGAGAATCCAACTATCATCGTGGCAGTGCGGTAATCACGAACATGATCGTACACGATTCCGCCGATCCTCGAGATTCGCTATACATTCTATACGCAACAATTCACCGGCAGACACAGAGCCGGCTGTCATCGGCCGGCGGGACCGTCCACCAATCTTCCGAATTTCCTCGAATCATATATCTCCGTGGCTTATCCAAAGGGATCCCCGAGTTTTACACGTGTCCGCGTAACTCCCCGCTTATGCAACGATCGTACGTGCCGCGGCGAAGCCGGGGCCAACCCTTGCGAATCATTATTCATCCTCGCGCGACCTGTGGCCCACCCAGCCGACGTCGTGAAATAACCTCGTTAAGCCGCTAACTCGCCACGGTTGTGTGCGAACGGTCGGATCGAGCGGTGGCCGACGCTAAAAATGGACAGCGAGAAGAAAAAAAGAGCAAATCGTTGGGCCGGCGCGGGACGGTGTGGGGAGGGGAACACGCGCGCGCGGGTGGTTGTAGGGAAGAAAAGGGCGAGGTAAAGGAGAACGGGCACACGTGACTCGACGGAAGTTCGAGTGAGAACGTTAGCCAGTTTCGTTCCTATCCCGACCGTCGTTATAGTAAATCTTGTATTTTATCGGTGGAGGGGGGGTTGGTTTCGTTCACTGTGCCGGAGGTTCTCTCTACGGGGTCGAATTACGCTGACTGCGGAGAATAGTTGTTTTGAATGAACGGTGATGAATACTTTCGGGGTGTTCCGTAGGCGTGGAGTTTCTGTCGAATACGGTAATTTTTATCCGAGTGAAATAGTTCGTGAAAAACACTATACTAATGAGCAATAATTTTAACAGATACATATTGTTTTATATTAGAACAAAAGTAAAGTTATTTATAATTTTCGCCGTTTTTATTCTAACATGATCAAAGAAATCTATTCGGTTGTTTAGTAATAAATAAAAATGAGTGAGCAACGTGTTAGATTTATTGTTAATAAGTATAAAATATAGATTCAATCTATGTGTTTCTTACGTTTGAATTGAAGCATTTTATATTATTACGGATCATTCAGATTTGAGATATTTTCGTACAATTTCTGCTACTACGATTTCATTGACGACTATAGTAATTAGCATTCTTTCGTCTTTAATCATTCCCCCAATCACGCAAGTTCATTTACACTTCTAGCGTACTGCATATACTTTCGTTTCTAAATTTGTCATAACCGAAGAAAATTTCGTTTCGAATTAGAAGAAATGAATAACATTTATACTTATTAGATCACGCACGGAATTTTATAACACAAGGAATTAAATAGTCACAGTAATCAACATGTAATAGAGAAATTTCTTAATAAATCTGTAGAACTATCCAAAAATATCTACAAAGTTCTCCTGTATTAACGAATAATTTTTTAAATACCAACATATTGCATAAACTAAAGCACCAAAAAAGAAAGTAAACAGTACTTTATTTTATACGAAATAAAAGGGAACTAAACCATGACAAGCAACATTATCTTTTTATTCGAAAGAATGAAAATTTTCGTCGAAGTTATTTAAATAATTTCATGATTTTGTCAAACGTCAGTTGCGTACCCCACAAAATCAGCGATTATAGAGATTGATATTTATGACTTTACCTTGACAGAGTAATAAAAGGGTCGGTTAACGATGATCGGTTAAGAAGATCACTTAGGGGCAGCTACCCTAGGTGCCCAGCCCTTTATGCGCCGGCATTTCCCTGCAAGTGGTTCAGATCGATACCGAAACCGACGACCAAGCTACTAACTGCCTCTAAATTCGAAGAATCTTCGGATAGATGGCAGTGTCTTCCGAAATCATCCCCTATTTTAGTCGCTCTGCGTCACGACAGATGTCTCAGCATTCGAAACTACCCCCGTGTTTCAACGGAACCGAACCGGAGCTAATTCGTACGTCAACCTCGACCAATCCCTCTTGATAACCGTGCAGTGATTTCGAAATCACTGCCAAGGTAGCATCGCCTTATCAAACAAATTCATGCAAGTACTGACCATTGAACGATATAATTCGAGTAAAGCATTTATTAAGAAAGTAAAAATTGTAAAAATCACAGATTAAAAAATTATAGATGGCAATAAGGTTCCTGCAAATCTGGGCAAACTGCTGTTATTGATGTTGCCTACTAAATACAACAGATAGACAAAAGATACTTCAATGTAACTAAATATTTTCGTTATCGTTTAATTCCAATCACTGCAAGAGTGTTTTATTATTCATTACATATAAACAGTATAAATCGCCTATATGATTATATATTCCCATTGTTATCTAATTCCACTTGTTACAAGAATTACAATCAAAATTTATTACTTCTTTATAATTCACATCCATTAAATACAAAGAATAGTCAAAGGGTGCTTCATGCAATTATCATTTAATTCTAATTACTACAAGAGTGTTTTATAATAATAAATCCCCTGTATGACTATATATTTCCATTATTATCTAATTCCACTTGTTACAAGAATTACAATCAAAATTTATTACTTGTTTATTATTCGCATCCATTAAATACAAAGAATAGAGAAAGGGTAATGTAATTGTCATTTAATTCCACGTTACTGCAAGAATTACAATCATAATTTATTTTATAATTATTATTTACTTGACAATAGTTTCAGAATACTTCAATACTTTGTTACTAATATTCTACATCAAATTCACAAACCAAGAACATAAAACAATAATCGCAGTTCAGCTGCTAAATAAGAATTATTTTAAAAAAGGTACATCGTTATCAAAGTTCAATCCACGAGACCCTATATTATCTTCTAATGATTGCGTTCTCAGGGACGGTTTCCCCAACTCCGTTTCCACGAGACTCGCCGTACAGAGTGGAGCCTTTTGAATAGGGCCATTAGCAATCGCCGAGGCCCCGAAACGGAATATTTGTCAACGACAAATTACTCGACCGATTAACGGCGAAAAACGTCTGTCACTTATCGGGGAAAGGATCCGAGGCTTGGCGGGGTTCGTCCCACCCCTCTCCGGACGATGATTCCGCAGAAGCTGTCGATCCTCCCCGAGGAGAGGAGAGAAAGTCAGCGGGAGAGCGACACGGAGAAAGTCATTAGCCAGTTAATCATGCGTTATCGTGTGTGCTTAATGTTCCGTCAATGAAGGAGTGACTAGAGGGGGGTGAGCACCGGGAAAAAGGGAGGCCCGACAGCCCCTTTTTCGGGCTTTCCTTGGCTCCCAGTCAATATTGTCGGCGTGCATCGCACCGTGAGCAACAGATCACACTGTGCGACCTCAACCCTCACCTCTCGACGTCATCCATCGACTTCTTGACGGAACAGAACCGATAGCGTTATTCCGCTGTCGAACCACGGCACCGACTTTGAACTCGTCGCTGCCGGTGCTTTTAACACCCCGGACCTACCCAGACGGTCGAAATGACCGATTCCACAATCCTTGTTTCAACCCCTTGCCATATTTTGACGAGTCTGGCTCGTCATAGAGATTTCTACCAGTATCGTGTTAATTATAAATGTTATTCCGTTCTTTTATGCCGGAATGAAATTCTGTCCTCTTGTCATTAGTATTTAACCATCCAAATAAACGTAGACAAACGAGATAAATATTTTTCCTTCTCCTTCTAAGAAATCATTAGAAAAAATGCTCATCCTTGTAACTATGAAGAAAATAGTACGGCAAAGAGTGAACGTCATCGGCACGACGCGCCATTATAGTGGCTTTCACGGCTATTTCGTGTTTTACTCAATTGTATTATTAGCCCCTTGCGGTCGTGTTAAATTTATGCATAAGTCATGCTGGTCGTAATTAATTTTCTTTCAGTGGACAGTAATAAGATAACGATAATAAAAGAAGAAAGAACAAAATTTATTAACTCCGTTTCAATGTTTAGACATATGTAACACAATAATACGTTTTAATTTTATGTAAAAATAAAAAAGATGAAAAAGAAAAAATCAATTGCTTTGGTAGCTGAGAGTAGACATATAATTATTAAAGCAAACGATTAAAGTAAAATTGTACATGTACAATACACTAAGAAAAGAATACATACAGCTAAGTAGAATGTGTATACAAAACAAATATGTATTAAGAAAAATGGTAATTTAATTATGAAAAACTTCATTTGCGCAAAACCCAGCCGTGCCGGAGGTTAAAGTTGCTGAAGTTATAGAAACTCTTTCAATGAAAAATAGTTGTGCCAAATATTTCTTGGTCCGGGTATACGTTGTAATAAAAATGGCGAAAGGTTTACGTACTGTTACGCCGTGAGGAGGATACATAACCTAGACCCGATGCAATTTCTAGGCCGAAAGGGGGCAAAGCATGACCGATGTTTTTGGTGGCGCTGTGTTTTGACAAATGTGACACCATAGGTCAGCCTAATCGGTGACTGGCGAAAAGTGTTTGGGGCTCTGCATAACAGTACATACAGTTTCTTCATTTTTATAAGGCAGCAGGTGTTAGTTACTTTTAGGACTTGGTAAGTTCAGTGTTAACCCCTTGACGTACCATTTTCTTCACAGTTACTGCGATTAGAAATTTTTCAATTGGTATAATTTCTTAAACGAGACAGAACGTCAACGTTTATTCCATGCCTGAATATACAGTATATACATACTGAATATACAATACTTAAATATTAATAACAAGGGATTAGAATTTTACTCCAACTTTAAATAACAGAATAACATTCATACTTAATAATTTATTACGACTAATTTCCATCACGAGTCTGACTCGTCAAAGTACGGCAAATTATTTTACTTCTGAAGTTATCTTTTTTTTTTTTGAAGTTATTTAATTTCTATGGTAGAATCTAGTCAGTAACAAAACAATTTTAACACGTTCAGTGTCGATAATCGACCACTGAAAAGCCCACATAGTTAAAGCAATTTAATTAATTAAAGTGAAACTAGAAAGATAATATTTATCATAGGGAATTGGAACTCTTTCGCATCTGAAACATTCTAGTCAAATTTAATTTGTTCAAGTATATTACAATAAAAATGAATTTTCAAGATTGGTCAGAAATTAGTGTCACCCATTTGGGTGACGCGGTGCTCAGCGCGTTAATAGGTTTCTATAGATAGGTTTCGGCGATTCCGAACAGAGTTGCAGAGCAAGATTGCGTCTTCGTGTGAACCTTTATGGCAATGGTCTAATCTAGTCACGATTCAACCTTGATTAGATCATAATGGGAACTTAAACATCGCCCAGTTGTGAACCGACTTCAGTCAAGTCTAATTAGTCTGTAACTTCTCGCTGTTCTGGCTCATGCATGATCGTCTTCAATCTGAAGATAACTCAAGCTACATGATACAGACAGAATTTAAGCGAAGGCAAGATTCAACGTTTGTTGAACGAATGGAAAGAGTGGTTCTAGTCAGCAACGTATAAAAACTAGAAGCATGCTTCATTAAACCAGAATAGGTCATTAACCCCTCGTCGCAACATTTTATTCGTAACTAAAACTGTTAGATACTCAGCTGTTCACCCGTCTAAACTATTAGAGTCTCTAGTTAGTCAAACAGTGTCTTTTTCAACACAAAATGTTACTTCCAGCTTTAATATTAAGGAATATAAAATTCTGTTCTTTATACCGGTCGTCGCACGGACGCCGGATACATCCGGCACAAGTACGGAAAGGGTTAAGGGTTAAGAGGAATATCGATGCACGCATGAATAAAACTTAAGTTATACTTAAAGTTAAAAAATATAAGAGTTCAAACTCATGCATCATGATTACATTGAATTGTAAGAGAATCGTGAACTGGATATTGATCATTACAAAATAATCACATTATACGATAATCTCAATTTTTACTTTTATCATTATAATTTTAGTCTTGCTTCATCTTTTTGTTTCAATGAGAGAAGTAGAGGAGAACTGCCAAAATAAACGATCCAACGAAAATTCAATTCCAAACAGAGTTACGGTTCCGATTTTAATTTTGTTTCCTACTTCGGCTACCAAAGGACTCAATCCGCCTCTCTGGTTTGCACGAAGCCAAACGGAGCCAACGCGAACTTGCCGAAAGAAAAGGGCATCGAAACCGAGCTAATGGTATTACATTCCCCCCTCTGGCCGATTCACGGAATACGTAACCGAGCACGTAAATACAGAGAAGTAGCCGTTCCGAAGTATACGAAATCTTGCCACTTAAGTACCTCTGTCACGAACGGAAGCGAACGATCTTCCGCGCCAAATGATAGCGGCGAGGAACTTTGGCCACGTCCTGGTGTTTCGGACCGTAACAACATTTACGAGCCGGCAACCGATTTTCAACAGAATTCGATTCACCCATCACGGATTTAATTCGTTATATGTGTGCGTCGAAACAGCGACCCGCTGCCAAACGCAGAGAAAAACTGTTCGATCTGAATGTCAGTTACCATTTCATTTCTTTCGAACAAAATTCGACGATACTGCTGTGCCTTGGCTACCTATTGTACTAAAAATGATATTTCGTTCTTTTATAATGTGTGGCGATTCGCGGGTAGTTAATTTCTTTATAGGTATATTTATTTTCTGCATATTAGAAATTTCACGTGTTCCTTACGGGGAACATTAATTTTGTTCTTTCGGAGACTGTAAAATGTTTGATGTTGTACATATCGTGTGTTGTAAACTGTGTGCTTTTGAAGTATGATAGTCAGACTGGAGTTTATTATGCAAAGTAGAAATTGTCTGCACTAATTGCAAGATACAGAAGCATGAACACTTATTCCGTTTCTTCAATTATTTAAATGAGTTCAAAACAATGCAACAGTATCTTGGAGTCGTTTAAATGTATATACCATTTCATATTTGTCCAAATCATCTTTGTTATAAATGCGTGAAAATCTGATATCATATAATAAATGAAACATAATTACTTACTTAATGCAAACATCATTGTTTGGTTATCTAGTTTCTAGCAATGAAATTAAACTTTCACATGCATTATCGAGATCTACAACAAAACTAAAGTGTCTCAAGGCGTGCCTTAAAACATTGCTAAATGGAATTATAAATGATCCTAACTATAGTCATTGACGCTTTGAAAAAAAAATTAAGAACCGGACGAAAATATATAAGGACCTTCCACGCAACTAATTCTCAATTTTCAAGTGTAAAAAGTTAAGTTAAAGTATGTAAGTCACAGATTTTGTCGATATTCAGTAAATACGATGCGCCATCGGAAATGTAAATTTTTCGTAGTTAGCAACAATGGCTTTTCAATGAAAAAAACCCGGTTAATAATAAGGGCGTTTCACCGTTTGTAAAGGTCGGCCCGCATTCGGGCCTTTCGCTCGTCGCCCAAAGAAAAAAACGCGAGAACGAGCGTTTTTGCCAGTTCTTTTTTTCCGAAGCTAGTGTCACCCTGCTGGAACATCGTTTCATTGTTTTCACACGGCGCTCGCGAAAATGGCCCGGAATTAACGCGTAACAAGCTACGAAACTCCCTATTCATGGCGGTGGTAAAGAACTGCGACTCCGTGGAGTCGCACCCGCCCGGTGATTAATTTCTCTCCGGGGGTTTCGGGTGGGGGAGGGCGGGGGGGGGGAGGCAAGGGGGTGCAACTAATTATCGTGCCTTTTATTGCTGCCAGCGAGCAAGTCTTCCCGGAGCATTCGATAAGGAAACGACGAAATTGCCGGCCGCTGCTTATACATAAGTCATGAGCTCACTCGACTTCCAAAAATTTTTGAACGACACGCATGCTACTTCGTTATCCATGCCACATGGCAGAAGTCGTATTGAAAGTAGACCTCACTCAACTTTTCACACGTTCACAAGTATCACATGTTCACGCGTTCAAACGTTTCACACATTTTCGGTCATCTTCTTATTAACCCTTTGCAGTCGAAGCCATTTCAATTGGAAATCTAAAATAATTTTTCTGGCTTTTAGTATTTCTATTTTATATAACAAAATTCATTAATGCGTATGAAATTGAGTCTCGTGGCTCATATAACAGTTACACTTTCAACAATTTTGTGAATCTAAACTTCGGTGATATCTATAACAATAATTTTGGAATCTGCTGCAACAGTTTTGATGGCGCCGCTGAGTCGCCACTCGAATGCAACGGGTTAATATACTTTTAATGTTTTTATTATACTTAGATTGCGGATATTATGCGTTTATGGCAGAAATGGGAGTTAGAATATAAAAATGTGACTACATAAAGAGAATTTAACAGTACTGTTACACTGTATAGATATTCAAAATTCTTATTCTACATAAATCTTTGCAATTTAATCACGAAAGATTTGTTAAAATATGCTACATCTGAACGAGAATTGATAAATTTCTCCCGACTAACAATTGTAAACGAAATTGTCACTGTAAGTTGCTTGTCACTTGTCCATCATATTAAAACTGTTATTTCTATTATTAATGCTTTACCTTTGTTACGTACAGACTTGGCACATGGACTGCCACACCAACAACTTCAAAATGTGATTTAATTAAAGTATCTTGTTTGATCAAATTAAAATTGATAAATTAAATTCATTGATATTAGGAAGATGTAATAAATTAGTTTAAAAATTAATTTCTCAATTCGAACAAATAATTCTGTCCCGGCAGTCAAAGTGTTAATTTAGCGCCCCAACTAATTGTTCTATTATCTAAGTCATCTAATAACCAAGCTCCTGCATCCGGAGCTCGAAAAATAAATTCGCGGTTGAATCATAAACGGTCCGAACATTATTGAAACCCTTAATCGTTTGCATGGAGCGGCAGGGCACCGAGACGCGGCAGAAAGATCGGTAGACCGTCGGCGCATCGGTTCCGTCGACCGATAGAAAAGCCACAGATGCGTTAGGATCGCGCGATGGGAAGAGCGAGAGCAGAAAAGCGGAACGACGACCACGACGTCGACGTCGTCGACTACGACGACTATAACTGTTGGGCGATGGGGGAGGAGTAGGAGGAGGAGGTGGAGGAGGTTGAGGCGGAGGTGGAGGTGGAGGTAGAGGAGGAACGAGGAGGACGACCGGTGTTTGTGGCGTCCGCCTCCGTCCTGGCTGCCGACAAAAAGGCGAGAGAATTTCCTGAAATCCTTTCTGAGGGTCTGATTGCCATCATTATCGTGGAGTGGGTAGGAGTAGCACGGCACCGTGGAGGATAGGGTGCCACCGGGGTGGGTTTCGGGTTGTGGAGTGGAGTGGAGGATGAGGGTGGTTACGAGCGGAGGAGACCGAGGTTCGAGCTTTTGCGAGCCTGTGCAACAGAGACGGTGAATTGCGCGAAGGAAAGGGAAAAGAGGGCGATAGAGCGAGAAAGCGAAGGACAATCAGTGGTATTCAGTCCAAGCTCGGAACTGGAAGGCCAGGGAACGCGGGTGGTGCGACAACGACGACGACGACGACGTCGACGGTTGCTCGCTCCTCCAGCAAGTCTGGAGGATCGATCGACCACCGGCAGCCGCTTCGACGTAACACCCGTTCCGGCTGCCCACCGGAAGCTGCTGAACTGTGGCAGTCGAACGGCACCCAGTACACCTTTTCTTTAAGAGACCCAGATAGTGCCCTCCCCCCCCCCCCCCCCCATCCCCGCCCCGTGTCAGGTGTTCTTTCCTTCGCCCACGCCGCGAACCTGCTCTCCACGAGACGTGTTCTCGGTTGCTTGACCGGAAAGCTTTCTCAGCTTCTTCTCCTTTCGCTGCTCTTTTCGCTCGAAATTTTCTCCGGTGCTCGAGCAGCTTCGGGTTTTCATCGTTTCAAACTTTCCTAATGTCGACAGGAAATTTTCAATTCCGTGACCGGCATCGGCCTGGGATTTCTCAACAGGCTTAGAAGCATTTGTAAGCTGAGGTGGTTAATCGTTTGCAATGTAACGAGCGAAACTTTAGACTTTGTATATAATCGAATAAATGCGAGTGTTACTTATTTTCGATATTGAAACGGAATTCCATGTTGTGATGGCGACGTTATTAATTCTTGATATTACGATTCACAGTTAAGAATTTTTTAACGTGTTGTTCGATGAGAAGACCAATTTCAGTAGTGTATCGACAAGTCTAATAATTTCATTTGAAGTTAACGTACAGAATAAACATTTTCAAATTTCTCTCACTATAGGAGAATAATCGAAAGACCCATTGATAGAATTCTGATAGCTAAAATGTTAAGAGCAAAGTTCTAAACAATGTAACTGAGGAAGAAATCCTACTGCCAGAAGTTAAATATCTTTTGTTTCAATTAAAATGTTTACTTTTTTAAGTCAGAAAAGTAAATTTAATCGGACTGAACTATGCATGTAGAATAACACACGATCTAATATAATCAACTGCACTTTTCGTGACTATTATTTTACTTTTAAAAGACGACTACTCCCATCAAACAAATGTAAAAGAATTATCTTCGATCCTATTAAAAGATAACAGTCTATTACTGCTTCGTCTTACAATTATGTAAGAAAACGTTCACAAGCGTAGCACGATTTATGGAAAAACCTGTACCCTGTAGACCAACGTATTCAAAAATCAAATTCTCGATGGTTGGAAATGATTCCGAACTTTCTCGCCAGTCCAATATAGTGCCGTGAATTTATCTCGTTGAGAATAATCGGGCGTTGGTCTGTGGGATCCTTTATTCTTTCGACAGTGAATCGCGGGGTTCCGTGTTCCATGGGGCCGAAAGCGAGGAAGTAATCGCGGCGGCTGTTACCGGTGACACGGTGTAATGTCGCGAGGAAATGAACGTCCCCGGCGCACGCAGTGCTCATTCACCAACTCCTTGAAAGGGAACCCTGACCTCGACCAGTCGACCAAGATTTCTTCGAGTCTCTTTCGCACTCGATCGACCGGACGCGGATGCCGATTTCGTGAACTAACCCTTCTTCCACTCGACAGTATCTACAATACACGGGAAAAGTATCGAATCACGACAGTTCCCCGATTTTAACATATTAGGCTCGTATGCGGCTACGGAAGTTGAGTACATTGAGTACATTGAAGTGGAAATGACTGAAAGACAAATGATTCAAGATTTCTCATCTTTAATAGATGTGCTGGATGATTCTTTGAGAATATTGATCGGCATTCAAACGATTTCTTGTTGTCTATATAAACAGTGTTAATTTGATGCGCTCTGTTATTTCATTAGTTATATATGCTTCTTAATAAACAATGACCAGTGACTAACCAAGGCTCACCCTCAATACATGTTCTCATGTGGAAACGCAGCCTTAGACGTCACACTCCAAATCTTCCCAGTGTTATTCACACTCGCGCAAGATATGCAAAATCAGTAATGTAGCTCACGGTTCAGTCGACAAGCAAACAGGCAATCTCAGAATGCACTTCGAAAATAATTATCACGTGAGAACGTGATCTGTGACTTTGCACAGTCATTAGTTAATCTCATTAACGTTATATACTAATGTAAAAATGTAAAAATTATCAGAAGATGCAACTCACAATTGAACTATGAAGTAAGTAGACAATTTAAGATTCGACCTCGATACTTGTTCTTACGTAGAAATGTAACTTCCGACTGCACAATCATATGTTCCAGACTAACGATAATTATAAGTCGAGTTGTCAAGTTTAGAGGCAATCGGGGAATGAACCCCTATACTTGTTCTTACATGGAAACGCGATCTGAGACTCTACACAGTCATTAGTTAATCTCTTTAATGTTGTATACTAGTGTAAGGATGTCAAAATTAGCAAAAACTGTAATTCACAAACTATGAAGCAAACAGACAATTTAAGAATCGACCTCGGTAGTTGTTCTTACATGGAAACGTAGCTTTAGACTGCACAGCCAGCTTTCCCTAATCTTAACCGTGTTACGGATGTTCATATTATCTTCGAGATAAACAATAGTTGTAGATCACAGTCGAGTTGTGAAGCTAAGAGACAATCGTGAAATGGACCCCGATACTTGTTCATATGTGGAAACGTAGCCTTAGCGTTCGCGGTGACGTCTCGCGGTTCGCAATCAGTCTTTCTAAGGTTAAGGCGGCCCGGTGCAGCCCAGAACGGGGTGGGATGTGTTCGCGGTGTCGCGGCTCGAGGTGTGTGCGAACCACCCTTTCCTGTGTGTTCCCGTGCGCCCGCGTCTGTATACGTGTCGTCGAGCGTGTGGGAATATGTGTCGACGATGTGGCGGGCAGCAGTGTATGATGTGGCCTCGGCTCGACTCGATTCGCGTGGCGGTGGCTGATCGATGCGTCGCCATGACGACGCTTCCGCCGCCAGTCATCCAGCTACCTCCACCCCCAACCTCTTGCCTCTGCCACCCCTGGCATCCCACCCACTCATCGTCGTTTGTTACCATCACCAAGCCGCGCTGGATGGTAGTCACCTATGGTTCTCCGTCGACGAGAACCGCGAGATCGCTGACGACGTATCCGTGATCCTCCTGGAGGATCAACATTATCCAAGGCCATCTCCTCCTTGGGGAGGAGTAGGGGAACGGGCGAGTCCTTAGGTGCGAGAGTTAGGGGATCGAAGATGCGAGAGAGGACGCTAAACAAGGAGGGTGTTTAGATTTCGTTCACATGGAGAGATAAACTCGGTGATGGGGTGCTCCTAGTTAAAGAAGAGGCTGCTTTTTTTCCTGCCATTGTTGTCGAATTAAAGAAGTAGGATTTTATAAGAATTTGTATTTTTTTGCGGAAGTTGTTGAAGTCAGGCATTTTGATTTCAGAAAAGCGATGACAGAATCGAACTGTTGGCAATTCTAACAACTTTTAAGCTAATGGATAATATATCTTAATATATAGTAAATAAACATATTTTCCAGACATATTTTTATAAATGTATCATATACCACCGGTTAGTAATAAATACGGCAGGGAATTAAATAACATATGCGTTTATCAAGGGTAGCCGAGGATGCACGAATTATTAAGCATTGTTCGCAGAGTGCAGCAAGTTTCTACTGTTTCTATATTGAATTTCAACGCGTAAGTTATATCTCTTGGAAATTCCTGAACGTATTTTGCACGTACACAAGCCTGTCTGCGCAGGAACAAGACTCGTATAATTTCGAGGATCTATGTACGAGGGTGTCTACAAGGGAATATGAATTCAGCATATGCATATCTCTGTGCTGAACATTCAGCTACAGAGTTATACAAGTCCTTCTGGATGACGCTGTGAGCATTTAAAACGTATAAAAAGCCACTGTACAAGATAATAATAAAAATATGCAATCAATAAAACTTTGTAAGCAGATACAAAAATATTGGTACCAACAAACTATTTCTCTAATATCTTTTTAAATGTTATAGTGTTAACACTTCTTTTCTCTAATATCTTTTTAAACGTTATAATGTTAATACTTCTTTTCTCCGAAATACTGAATCGAATGAAATCCAAAAGTAAAATTCGCAGGAAATTATTCTAAGAGTTCTAGAAGAATTTCTGTTTGACACGATATATGATCTAAATTATGCTGAGTCGAACACAAACTAGCAGCAGGTGTGTACAGCAGCTAGAAAATTCGACACACTCGAAAAGTGGGGACGTACACCACCTCTGATCGATGGATTCCTCGTCAAGTTCGGCTCGGCGTCGATCGTTTTACGGGTCACAGATAACTAGTGCACGTAACGGGCCACGAGTCACCTCCAAATGGAGATTGAATGTAAAATCTGCGAATATGTCATTTAGATTATGGAGCAGATACGAAACGGTGATCGGCATATGCAACGTGTGCACCGGGATCGATAGTAGTAATTTCTACATAGTCACCCATCCCCTTTCGGCCCCACCCCCTTATGACTGGCAAAGGGTTCCACTGTTATTATCATCGCGCGATGAATAACGGGGTTAAATCGGGTTTATTGGAAGATTGGTTCTCATTAGAAAAATCACTGTTTTAAGTCGAATGGCTCGGGGCTGCGATTGCTATCTGAATTTGAAAAATCAGCGGTCAATTTGATTGGAACTCTGGTCTTGCGTTCTTGACTCGCTTCTATTCGGTTGGAAACTATGAAACGGTCGTCGCAGCTGAACACATACTAAACATAAACGCCCGTTTCATAGTTTCCAACCGAATAGTTTCTAACAAATGGAGATTTAAAATTAGAAAACGTAAGACTATATTTTTATATGAATTCTAATTTTATTCTTTAATGTTTCTCATCTTTCTAAAAGCATTCGCGAAATAAATCTTACAGATTGCATGCAATAAAATTCAATTCTGCTTTTCAAATATTCAAGAGTGCAAAGTCACTGTCGTGCAAAATTATCTAGACACTAACGAATCAGCAGTCGTCAGCGAAACGTTTTATAAACACAACGTCTGTTATTAGTTTTCAGTCAAAGATGCGAATCACGGTGTAATTAACACGTTGATTGCCGAAAATCAATCTAATGAATTTCCACGGAATCTAAATAATTTCGATAATAAATCTTAACTCCTTTACACTCTAATAGCCCCGCTTGTTAAACAATATTACCAATAGTGTAGTTGGTAAAGTTATTACGGAAAAAGTTAAACGAGAACGAAAAATATTTGGTTTTGCTCTTGACTGCCCTTGCAAGACTAAAGAAATCTGAGAAACCGATAAATAAATTATCCACAGTGGCATTGAATAAAAGTTTTAAGCTCGGATATCTTGGTGAGCTCGCTTTTTCTGCTGTTAATGCAACCTCGGTATAAGTCCAATTACTTATGGTCGTCAGTGTATGGCACTGATGTTTAACTAGATTTCTGAATTCATTATCGTTGTAAAATATTCGAACAAAGTGAACATTACTAGGATTTCTAGAATGTAGAGAATTTAATCTTTCGAACATTTTAATTATTTGTTTCCAGTTCCATAAATTAAATTACTGTTCTAAGTACCAGCAGGAACATCATCCACGTAATTGCGCGAAGTGGCAGCAGCTGCAAAGCGACTGGCCAATTAATCGCTGGCTAAAATTCCGCAGATTTTCGTGAACAATCCGCGGCCGATCAGAGGTTTCAATCGTCCGCGGCTACCAGCAGCTGGCTAATCGAATCGATCATTCTTACAACGACCCCCCGCCCCGTACCCCGCGAGCATTCATCAAGAGCGCGTTATCGGGCACGCATTCGTTATACCTCGCAGAAACAAAATCCGCCGGCGCGGCTGCGTTTAGAGCCGGCTGCGTTAAGCGGCGGCGGGCTGGCGCGCGTGTAGTAGCGTGCGGGCCGTGGGCACACGATGTAAATAATCGTTTATTGATTAACTGTTTGACTGCGCAAGTCGAGTTAACTATGGCTAATCTCTGATTTGTAACGCCTCCCGTCGGCTCTTCCACTGTGGCGGGCTGCGAGGCTTCGGGGTGGCCTCGGGGGGAGGGGGGGCGCGGGGAGGGGGCGAGTTGCGCCGGAATCGTGCAGGGGTGGCAGACTCGAGGCTGATGCGACGCTGCAGGGGGGTGGCGAAGGGTGGCAGCGGGGTGGCGCAGGGGGGAGCAAGCGAATGGTGGTGGCAACGAGGGTGGCGTAGGAGGATGAGAGATGCTGGAGGGCTGGCCACCCCCGTCGGCACGTAGTTTTCGCCCGTGCAACCCTCCTAGCGCTAACACGGAATTAATATCTCGCGAGTTAGCGCCCCCTTCTCGCCCCCTCGACGGCTCCGAAACGGAAATGAGCGCGCGGATGCCTCTGCTCTCTCGGTTCTCCGCTCTCCTATCGTCTTTTCACCATTCCTCCCTCCCTCCCTCCCTCCTGCTCATCCTCCTCCACCAAACTCCCACTACCACCCCCTTCAGCCTCCCTCTCCACCCCTCTGTCTCTCTCTCTCTCGCTTTCTTTCTCTCCTCACTCTCTCTTCCCTTCTCGTTCTCCGCCTCGCACCACTGTCATTTCTCTGCTCGTTTCTGTCTCCAACGTTCTCGCTCGCTGTTTCTCTGCGAGAACGTTCCTCCGGTCCTCCGACTTGCGCTCCTCCGCGTCTCCTCCGCTTCGCTTCCGGTCCCTAGCCCCGGCCGATGCCGCGGACGCGTCGGTGCGCGAAACCTCCTCTCTTCCAGGGGGGGGGGGGGGGGGGGCAACAGCCGAAGAAGGGAGTCCGCCACTGTCCTCCTGGTCGCTCGAAGATCCCCGACACGCGCCCACCACTTCCACCATTATTTTTACGAGGAGTAAACAAATGAAGATCCCGCGATTCCTCCGGCAGACCGAACTGCAGGTGGGAGCAGGACGGCTAACCGAGTAATTGCGGAATTGAACCGGAGTCGCGGCATTGGACCAGACGCCGCGAAGGTGCCTAGATCGAACCTGCTGTTGCGATTTCAGCGCCTTTGGGTTTGATTAATCGGCTGTTTATTGCTAACGTCGAGGTGGCGCAGATTACTGCTAGTTGCGATGGAGGGCAATGAAGACCGGAAGTAGAAGCTGGATTGTGGATTTTGGTAGAATCGATCGAGTAACGAAGTTATCAGATCTGTAGCAGTAGGTTGCATCAGTGGCTGCAATGTAAGATGACTTCGTGCATTCATAATCTGAAATTGTTTGTAAAGATAATAGAAAGTTATATAAAAGGTGAGGCACATAATATTTTTACCCCAGATATCTGATGCTTTTTATGGTACGATAAAATTTCTTCAATGAGGCAAGTTATATGATGGGGAAGTTAATGTCATAACGTATAGTTTTAAGGGAACCTTACTGAAGTACAAACAGAATGGGCATCGTTTTCATTGTCGTTGTTGAAGAACAATTTCTAAAATCTGAAGACATTGATAAAAGACACTAATAATTAACAAGACAGTTACAATTTAAACAAATTACTTATTACAAAATCCGAATATACTGTAGCTCGAATTTTAAGAGTTTACGATCTTCGACGATTTTAGAAAAAGTCAGATTGTAAAAGATGCTTTCCTGTAACTTCATAAAAACCAATATTTCTCAAAAAATGCGGACTTCTTCAAATATATGTTAGAATTGCAAAATAAAACACAGCTGTGCGTTGCATACTATGGCGTAAAAGTGTTCGGGTAGTCTAATAACGAGGTCTGCTCGTTAATTCGGATAGGGGAGGTTGGATCGCGCGTGTTCCAAGATGGTAGCATCGCGTGTCGCAGGTTGGCAGCGAAAGGTTAACAGGGCTCGGCATTTCGAATTTCCCGAGGCCGTTCCCGCGTCCCAGATAACGGCGTGGCCGCGCTCGAAAAATCTCGGATTGTCTCAGTTTCTCGCCGGTCTAAGCAACCTTCTTCGCTGAGAAACAATGCGCGCACGAAAGCACTCGCGTTTCCGTCCCCATTATTCATTTATCCCCGCCTCATTGAACGCTCCGCGCGCCGGTCGTTCCCGTATTTTCGTTTCTTGCCGTCCATTTACCGGGCCACCGAGGTCCGGGGCGAAGATCTTGCCTCTTTGTATCCTCGTTCCTCTGCCCTCAACCCCTCCTCGCCCCCTCCCCTCCCTTCCCTGTTCTTTCCCCGACGTTTCTTTCCCATCTTTATTGCGCCTGGAACGTCCTAGCGCCGGGGAACTCGAAAAACGGGTTTTGGCGAGGGCGCGCCGCCGATTCTATCGGAATAATCTGTTAGCGGCCGCTTCCGAGGGCAACAACCAACCGGATGGAACCGGATGTCCTGTTGGCAGGAACAAAAGCTCGAAGTTGTTCGGTCCAGCGCGACTGGAGATATGCAAATCCCGGGCGTAATTAGGCTGGATATATGAAGCGTGCACGAACGAGACGAGCCCGCATTGGTGACTTCGGGGGCTGCGAGCAAGCGTGTCCGGGGGTTCGGGCGGCTGGCCTTTGTTTGAGCCAACGTCTGCGTTCTTCCGTGACGTAATTAATGGGCTTTCGGTACCGTCGCTGTGCCCCGGCTCTTACGGAACTTCCGGCACCGTCGATCCAGAGACGGGCGAGATCTCGTTCGAATAAGAAATCACGATTAAGCCCTTCACGTATTATCCCCCCCACCCCTGTTTTAAGCCATTGTGCGCGGCTGGGAGACACCGAGTCAAGTTTTTCGCATGTCCTTATCTATTTCTGCTATGGAAATGCATTCGTAATAATGTACCGAACGATGCTGACGACAATGTTCGGAACAACACGTTGCTTCGACCCTCGATAATATCTCATTTGGATATCGAGTGAGATGCGATTAACCCTTTGCAGTCGGAGTCATTTTAACTGGAAATCCAAAATATTTCTTCAAACTTACAGTGTTTCCATTTTATATAACCTGCAACATTTTTTACATTTTAAAATTGAATTTTATGACTTATGTAACAGGTAATAGCTCTTAACAATTTTTTAAATATTAGTAAATTTGATGAAGATTATTTTAAAACGTGGCATGATAATTTTTAGAGGCGCGTAAGAGTCAGCATTCGACCGCAGAGGGTTAAAAATTTTATAACTTGTGTGTCGTAGATGGTATTCCGTTAGCTGGTTTCTCCAAGGTATATTGGTCCACTTTCTTCCACGTATATTGTCCTAAGTGTGACACATTGTAACAATTGAAAATATTTTATAATTCGCCGCAGAGGTTCAAACATTAGTGAGAAGCAAAAATCACGGCAAAATTAATTTTACATCAATTTTAATTAATGCTTTTTCACTTTTTTTAATCATTACATGATCGTCTAAGATGATATTTTAAATTTTTGTAAAAGAGAACTGTACTAATAACGTAACTGACATTTTTATATCTTTCCTCTCGTATTTATTTACTTATTGTTTTTTGGACAGCCTATAAACATCAAATATTACTGACATCTTTTAACTCTTTTGGCTGCGTGCTTCAAAAACTGCCCCACCTTTTGCTGAGCTTTTTATGCATGGTGGGATATATAATATTTTAATCCACCTTGAAAAGTCGAAGTTACTCATAGCCATACAATTTAACGTTTTATTAAAAGCTTTTCATTCAGTTGGCAATATTATGTACCAATGTTAAATGTATAAATAAGTAGGAACAATAATGTGCGCAAGGCAAAATGCATTCATAAAATATTGGCATTGTTGTGATTCTTTTCTCAAAATTTATTATGAGCGAATAAATTGTTTCATGATTTGAAAAAATATGTTATAGAAATTAACGTTTTCTCCCATTTTCTTGTATTAAAATAAATGCCTCAAAGAGATAATGGATTGAAATGATGTTTTAATACCGTTGCTCGCACTCGGTAAATTAGCTCTATCGCGAATTAAAAAATCGTTAGAAGTAGTGCAAACAGATAAAACGATCAGGTTATAAAATAGAAATTATAGTTTACGTTGCTACAGATTTATGATACCTGCTGGCGCTCTATCAATCGCATGTATGCATGTATCAGTGTATGAATTATTAGCGAGTGGCGCGTTGTCGATCAACAATTCGATATTGGCCGTAACAAATCACAAAATCAGTAAAATCGCTTTAATGTTTGTCTCACGAACGGCGCAAACAAGTAGAAAAATCAGCAAACTTCTTGCCGTAGGAATAACAACTTAAATGTCAGCTTAATTGCCGTTCTACATAGCATAGCAAAACTTCGATCGTTCGTGGCTTACAAACAAGAAAGAAATGGCTGGCTCCTCCTTGAATTTCAGATGAGAAGGGTGTATTGGTTACTGTCATTATCTCGTTCGAGCCGCATAACAGGATTCAATCGGAACAGGGGTTTCTGTAAACGTAAACGTTCGGCTTTGTGCCAGTGCCGGCTGCAGGTCAGTAAACATGCCACCGGGACGTGCTTACAGATGCTCAGGACTTTAAAATGCTATGCAAAGATACTCGAGAAAAGGTTTCATAAATTCGAACGCGTGCCCCGACACTAACCAATCTCCCTGCCAACATAACGTCTAGGACATTTCAATGTCGAAGCAACGAAAATGATACGCAAAATTCGGCAATCTAAATCGAGAACAATTCTTTTATTTTGTAATTTTCGAAAGAAAATTTTGGTATAAATTTGAACAATTTTCTTGATCTGTTAACGCTTTCGATGTTGAGCACAGTCTAATATAGCATACGTTACAATGTTATTACATTCATGTGATTATCACAATACTTTTATAATTTTATATCTTGCATATTCTCTATTTATACCGTATTTTACAATATTATTTTGTTTATGTCAGGGTTATAATAATTTTTCCAATTTTACGCTTGCATTTCCATTTTTTTTACTTTGCTTTTTTACTATACTCGGTCACTATCTTCACACTGCCACTACACGTCACTACTAACAATAACATATTATTACAATTAAAATTACATATTATTACAGTAAAATTACATGTTATTACAATTAAAATTACATGTTATTACAATTAAAATTACATATTATTATAGTAAAATTACATATTATTAATATTTACATATTACGTATTACAAACTAAATGTAAATATAATCTGGAAAGTAAATATGACAACTAATTCGAACCGAACATAGTCAACGCGGTGCAATTTCGAGATCGCCGAAACTGCTCTAAACTGCTTTTATCGCACACAACGAAATCAAATTAGAACAATTTCGGTTTACCAATTGCCACGGATGGTTATAAAGAGCATAACGACCAAAGCGTCCTCAAAACGATCATCCTCTGCAACTAGCAACACCGTTCTACGCTAGGAGCCGATGTCACCGGCACTCGCCACAGAGAGGTTAATCGTCTCGCCGCGGCACGCAATCATCCCCTCTGATCCGGCGCATCCCGGTTCACGAAAGTCAGAGGATGAGAAAAGAACGAGCAGGTACCCCCGGGGGCGGCGAAACGAAACCTATTTCCGCGACCCTTATCTAGGCTCTCGGCCGCGATCCGATTCGGTTTCACTCCGGGGCGTGCGGCGTATCTGACATCGGATTCAGCATATTGTACAAATTGAATGCGAAGAATTATCGGCGGCGGGTATCTATCATCGGCCGCTTAGGCGCGCTCTCCCACCCCTTGTACACCACGTCCCCTTAACCCCACCCCACCCCACCCCACCTCACCTCCCTCCCCCCGCCTCTCGAGCGCGAAACGTAACGAACGTGACACGCTTCTTATCGTGTTACGGGGCCCAGAAGAACTTCGAATGGAGGGTGCCGCGCAACGTTTCGAGGCAGTCACCGGCGGACGGAAGCGGTGCCGGGGGGGTAGTAACTGGCTCTCACCCTCCACCCCCGTTCCGTTCGCCGCCTCGCAGCTATGCGTCTCCCGTACAATAGCCGGCCCTGTCATGTTTCATGCCGTACAATGATACTCTCGCCGCCCCAGCGCCGATACCGAGGGCTCCAGCATGCGACCAAGCGGCCGCGGTAATGCCCGCGACGCGCTATCTCAAGATAATGCACGGGAAATCCCACCGCGAGGACCGCAACCACCGACCAACCCTGTTCACGGACCCAATCGGTCCCATACGAGTTTCGATGAATGTGGCCTGGCTGTTTTGCTGCTCGTAAACTCTATCCTCTTTTCGGTTCGCCTTATTTCTCATCGTAATCCAGGCCTCTCGAGGGTTCACCCACTTTTGGCGTTCTATAATCGTTGCTTAGGTCTTTTTGAACGCTCGAATCGTCTTGAAAATAGTTTCTGCTTGATGACTGTGATCTGGATGTCCTCATGCTTATAGCTTCCAACCACTGTTGATGTTGATCCATGTATCATCATTGCCTAGGTATCATAGCTTTTTTAAGAACTGAATTGTGCTAAAGAAACTGTTCCTATACTTCTTATAACATTCTATAGCATACTTTTCTGTAACATTCTGTTTGAAATATGTTAAAAGGTAAAGTAGTAGAAAAATACGGATTCTATGGCAGCAGTGTATATGATAGCAGAGTAAAGGTATAGAAAGGGAATACTAGAGGTCTCATTGCTAAGGCTATCTAGCATACCCTGCCTTACTCGCGAGGAGGCAGTGTTTCTCATTAATAACTCATAAAGAAAGCCGCGAATTGCATTTGCGGCGAGGAAAAAGTTACGTCAAATGATCCGAGAAATCCCTCATTTCCCGGCAGTAACATAATTTAAGGACATTCTGCAAGTATAAATAGACCTACTGGTGAGCACCGGTGGCAGCTGCCACACTTTTAAATAAGAACTAATAAATTAGTGAACATCTCCCCTAATATAACGATAGGCCACTTTTTAACAATGATATAATCTATATTAACCATATCTGGACATTACGCGTACAGTGTACCACCCCGTCCATCATCAGTCCTGTCGTTGGGCTTCTCGAAGTGACCCTGAGGAGTCCCAATGATTGCGTTCACGATGGCACTCGTGTAGTCGCAACGCTGCCGCTATTGGGGTAATCGTGCTCTCGGATGGAGAAGAGGGAGAGAAAGACGCTCGGTCTTTCCCGGATTGTTGAACGTGTAACGGGGTTTATTGTCAAGGTATGGGGGCTATTTTGCGGGCGACGGTATGGTAAAATTTCGGCGGCTGAAGTGGCGGGGAGCTCGCAATTTCACGGGAAGTGGGTTATTTGAGGTTGATTAGGAGGATAATCGGTTTTATTGTGCTTTTTTTCCGTCGTGCTGGAATCGCGATTGTACTTTGCTCGGTATTGTTAGCTGCCCCATGTTCATTAGAAGAGTAATACGTTTAGTATTGTAGAACATATGACAGACAAAATGTTTTATTATATTTAATTTAAACATCTTTTATCTACTTAAATTTAATTACATTTAATTGATTTAATATATTAATAAATAAATTTATTTATTTACATTTAATGTCGCCTATTTGTACACGCGCGAAAGCAAAATAAGTAAAATGACATTTCATAGAAAGTGTCTGCAGTAAAATCGTTGTCATTTTATTTTTCATTTTGAGAAACATCTTCGAACTAATAAATGGGGATTTGAAAGGAATTGTCGGGACGATTGTTCCGAACGAAACAATTTTCTTCGTTATTGACACTGCGACAATAAATCCCGTTACAAAAAAATCGTGTAACAGCCCGAAACGTGCTAATATATTCATTATTCAAATTCTCTATGACGATGTATGATACATACTGGGCTGGTCAATACAGGTCGGGCACGCCACCCTTCCCCTCTAACTCAAGCACGCCACGATCTCAATAACAAAGGATCTCTACGATCAGGCAACATATTCCAAAATGAAACATATAACTGACAAAAAACGTAATCATACTCCGGTTTACCATACTATTCGAAACAAAATTTATGGCAAAAAATACACTTTGTGTGCTTTAGATTTAGATGTTTGATTTGTAACTTTGCGTTTCAATTCTTTGACGTTTTAATTGAATACTAATCGAGGCCAAGGGTATATAGATATTGATCAAAATTAAGTTGGCAGTATACTAATACATTTCATATTTTTCTTGCAAGAGGGGCGTAGTGTTAAAAAATAGGAGAAGTAATGTTGCAAACAGACAATTGAATTTCTAAAATCTTTTGATGCTTTCACTGTTTTATATTTGTCATACATATTTTTGCTATCAGTGCAGAAAATTTACGACCTAATCATAAATATTACATTGTCATATATAAACTGAGCATGCTGCGTATTTTTAAACAGAATAAAAATTGCCTAATTTGATCCTAAAAAAACATAAGTCAAATGAGGGTGTATTAAGGCTCTTAATAATTTAAACGAGTTGTCCATACTACAAACATATTTCCAAATCCTTCTCGCGTCTCTGCAATTAAGTTTTCAATGTAGCCGTGTTTTTCAAAAGTCCATGTAATCCACAATGTACTTATAAATATCGCAAACGCAAGATCGGCAGTCCTCGTCGCACGAATCCGCAATCCGGCGACATTTTCCCAACTACGGCTGGGACGATCGTCCAGCAAACGACAATACCGAGTATCCCGTTCTCCCCCACGTTCCTCCATAAAGTCCCCCGGCCTCCCGTCGTCGCAGTAATAAATCCCGAGCCCCACGAGCCCTGAAATCGACTCCCAGCCGAAGGATCCGCGCATCCGCGTCTACGTCCGGCGTCGTGGACCGCGACGAAGGTACGCGACGTGTGCGAAAGCAAAACGAACGCGTGAATAGGACCGTCCGAGAACGTCGGAGTGGAAATAGCGAAGCGGGGAGTAGGGAGGGGGTAGGGGTTGTTGCCCCCCTCTGAGCGCACTTTAACCCCCTCGACCGATCCGGGCTGCACGCGGACACACTCGAGAGCGATCGCGCGTTAAATGCGCCGGCGGCCGTACGCGGACGCGTGGCGGCCGCGTGTCCTCCTACGGGGGTTCCCCATAGGGAAAGGATGCCCGAGGTGACCTGCCGAATCATGGCGGCGAGCGTGTATGCGAGGCCCGTAACACAGCGCCAACGCGGCGCGACACGGCAGTCTTACCTAGACGGGTCCCCCGTGTCCTAGGGTTCCGTGAATAGGGCTCTAAATGGTTAATAGGGGTCTAAGCGAGTGGGTTAGCTGGCCACTTTTCAGTCCACGCGATCACGAGGTCGGCTAGTCGTTTTCTATTCGATACTGGGACGATTCTACGAAGACTTGGAGTGGGGATGCTAGGATAGTGGGACCAGTTACTGTGACGTGACCTATTGCTGTTTCGTTGGTTTGTTTCCAGGCACAAGTAACGTTATCGAATGGGACATATTACATTTTTTTATTCAGAAATAAATGAAATTAAAGAGTAAGAAAGTTAATTGTGCCCGAAAAACATTAGTTACCGAAACCTGATATTAAATAAGAAGCTGCGAAGTAACGAATTTATTTGGGTCATTAATATATCTGTGGTTCCAAGAAAGACATAATTGTCTCGTACAATTAAAAAGAAAACTGTGTGTGCATTAACTCCTTGCTTAACATTTTTATCACAGTCATAATGTTTGGAAGATTTTTTATCTGAAATAAAATGCTACGTTCCTATTGTCAACATATAAATATTTAAGTAAAGTTTAAATTTTAAAAAATTGTTAAATATATTTTAAATATTATCAATATACAGAATTAAAATATTGTTGGAAGGGGAACGGAATTTTATTCTGACTTGGAAGAATTAAACAACATGGGCACGAATAATCATATAAATTATTACTTGTTTATTATTAAAGCTGGTTCGTGTAACCAAATTTTCCATACTCCAATTGCAATAACTTCGAACACCAAAGACAAGAAGAGAATATCTACCTTCTTCGTAAAATGTAACAATTCTGAAAACAATTTTATCAAATTTATACTAGAAAGTTCGTTTTTAAAAGTAATATCCAGAAACGATTACTCTGTGGATTATTAACGATTCCATTTTTCTAGATCTGAACACATTTTCAAATCAATTCGGGTGTTAACCTAATTCTGAGACCGAGAGTTGGTCGGTATTTTCATCTGTGCGGATCAGCGGCGAAAAGAAGTACGATAGATCAAAAGATCGAAGAGATTTCAAAAGTTGCCAACCGCGAACGGTTGCTCGCAGCGATAACAGTTATCACGGCATTGAGCGTAAACCGTGGAAGTTTAGATTGAAAATTCAGTCGTGATGAATGTCTGCGATATGAGCGCGGCACCGCCATTTTCCAAGGAAGGTATCCAGGTTCAGACCCTTCGCCTAGAAAATATTTATCATGATTCCACTGTCGGTGTCCCGATAGCGTGAATCACGGTTATAAACCCTTTAATGGCCGCGGTCGATGTGTGCGTACGTGCTAGCCACTTGCTACATTCGACGTTCAACGTCCGTCGACGACGTCGGTGCGCAGATGATTACTTCAGAGTGTAATATTTATTATATAGTCTGATTAAATTGCTATTTAATCAATAACGTTAGTTTTTAATTTATTGACAATCAAGATTACAAAATATTCCGATGTTTCATTCTTTAAATGTCCATTCTTAATTTTTAAATTCAGCAACAATGTTCCAGAATATTTTGGAACACTTTTAAATAAACTGTGATTTTAATGAACTAACGTTCCATTCACAAATAAATTATTACAGTACATATAGTCATGTAGAACAAATTAAATAATCTGTGAGTAAATAATTTCAACTTCCCTTTAAGTATGAATTTAATAAATAAAATTGCAGTAAAGTTTTATCGAAATAAATTAAGCTCTCCATTTGAGAAAGATATAAAGTTTAATGCTGTAATTATAATGACAATAAACCCCTTAATTATAATTAAAAGTACAAGTTTTTATATGTATATACCGTACATGAATTAATAACAAAAATTTGATCAGCAAAGGATGCTTATTGGATTTTTACGATTCAAAGAATTTCTAAAAGGAAAACGGAGAATGCGCAAATAAATTGACCGAGACAATAGGAAACGACGACACCGAAGACAATACACCGGATTTTTCACGCGGTCTTCTCGTTTTATCGGAAGGGAGGTCGAACAAGAACAACGTAATAGAAGTGGGAGGAACGCATCGAACGAGTTAGATTGACGTAACCAGCACGGTCACGACTGATATTCTTTGCCCGGCTCCTCCGGCTGTACGGGATATCCTGGTGGCGTGAATCACGAACATAAGCGGCAAACGAGAGCTATCGATGCGGCCGCTGTATGCCGCACTTGCTTCCAACTTTATCGTCCTATTCTCCTAATCGCTATTTTAATCCAGCTGTAACCTGTTAACCGATGAAACGCGGGTACGCTCGGTTTTCTCTACCCGCAAGAAATAGTTCGATGGCAATTGTTCTCCAGAAATCACTATTCCAAAGCTTCTCTAAAACTGCGGATGTTTAAACATTTGCAAAGAAAAACGAGAAAAGATAAAATGGTCGAGCCGTGAATTTTATGCACCAAAAAAATATTCAGCTATAATATGAAACAGAAAAAATGATTCAAACAATTGAAAAGCATCGATGCGTTACTTCGTTTTAACTTTCGATTTACAGAAGATTTGTAGTTTCATTGTACACATATTTCTTCAAAATATTTACGGCGTTTACACATTTTTGAATTATCAGAAAATTTTGGTTTCTCAAAATTGCGAATGCCGGGAACACAATTTTGCGGTTCAATCTCTGTTTTTAATGCGCTGATACCATAAACCGATTTACCCGTGTAGAAAATTTGCAATTTCTTTACACGCACATTTATTCAAAATATTTACAGAGTTTACACATTTTTGAATTATCAGAGAATTTTTGTTCCTCCAAATCTCAAACACAAATGCCAGAAACACAATTTTCGGTTGAATCTCTGCTTTTAATGCGCTGATGCCATAAATAAAACTAACGGGAAAACGATTTAGCCGCGTCAGACTCGGGAATCAGCGATCAAAAGCGTCCATTATCAATCTGCCATTTCCTTGCGCGCGCAAAGAACAAATTTAAACAATTTATCGGGCCGCATCGTATCGTTAACGAACATATCGCTGAAAGGCAAAGCTGCGGAAACACGGGGCTGGCTCGCGATAAAAAACAGAGAAACGAAACGATCGTAATTACCGATCGCAATATTGGCCGGGCCGGGGCTACCGGTGATATTTAACCGGCGCGGAATTACGTTTTAATTTGCCGGCATTGGCCACCGATCAACGGCTCCAGATTCTCCCTGTCAATGAATATCATTTAATGGCCCCCGGTATTTTCGCCCGCGCAAATTATAATAATTATACGGCCGCGCAACGACCGCGTGTTCGCGTTACGGAGAATTACGCGATGACCCGGTTATTAACGCTATTTGCATTTCGTTGCAATTACTCGGCCTGCGTCTGCCCCTCTCTCTCTCTCTCTC
>NC_135778.1:13357511-13432108 GCF_028453695.1 Augochlora pura
GTTCTTTACGGTAACAAAGAACCAACGATATAGAAATTTTTATGTGTGGCTCGAAGAACACACTGAAGTATGCAAAAGTTAATTTTGTAAATATATATTGTTTGTATACTAATTTTGAGAAGTGTTGGCACTTTTTTAAATAATTAAAGGAAATTAAAATTGGGAAATAGTAATAGGGGCTATAGGATCTATTGTATCCAATATCTCCTGATAATTTCTTTTTGATGGGTGCCGTTTGATCGAAACTTTATAGAAATAGGTAAGCCGTTTGTTCATTAGCCCCATTTCATTAAAAGAGGAAGAGGAAACTAAGAGATTTGGAAAAGACGATAGAGAAATACGTTTCATCGTGACGCCCTGCGGGCTTGAAGAACAATAGGCACACCTTAGTCCAGGACAGCTGAAATCCCCCAACGAATCTTGCTAAACGATCATGAATTTTATGAAACGAACATCCTCGAAGAATGACCAGAATTTTTATCGTCATGCCCAAAACATGTTCACGTTAATAAACAAATGACTACCACATATTTAAGTTAAAAGTTTGGAATATCATTAAGACTTCAGAGATAATAGACTTCAGATAGCAAAGATTGCCCAACCATAATTTCAAAACGGGTGCCGGAAGTCTTTGGCGATCACCTTGAACCTCGAAGATACCAAAAACGAAAGACGATACCTTACTACCCCAGCACAGCCAAATTGCCAAGCGGTAGGAATAATGGTAACACTTCACCCTTGGTATCCGACAAGACTGGATACAAGAGTAGCAGAAATAATCAAACCCTAGAGCCGCTGACAGTAGAACCCCATTCGTTTCCGAGAAAACGAAAAAAGAAAGATAAGCAGCGTTCCGCGTAGGAGTCGGCCGGTCCCGAAGAATAATGGAAACACCTTGGCCCGTTAGAGCCGAAATTCCCTGACCATTCTCTCTAAATGGGCGCCGTTACCACAGAGGGTTTGTTCCGGAAGGGAACCGGTGGCACGTCGTTACCGGGGCAAACTACGTCGTCGACAACGCCGGTCGGTAAGTGCAGTAGGTCCGGTAGGTCGGTGGCCAGCCACCTAGCAACCTGCCGTTGGCGCGTGTAGGGTATCCATCCCTGGAGGGCCTCTCTCGGTCTCATCGACTCCGTAGTCGTCTGGTTGCTCTCCTTGACCCGGTGAGAGCGCAGGCGTTCGTCCGCCCTACCACGCGGGGGTGGTGAACCAGCGTCGTTTAGGCTCCGCCTATGGCTGGCCGGGATCGAACCAACCCCCTGGATGGTGGCCACCGAGCGACCATGGATGACGGGATTGGGCACAGGGAGGGCGGTTCGCAGGGTGTCGGTGTTCCGGTAACAACCCCCGGGGGACGAGAATCCACGGTGGCGGACCGCCAGTGTCACTCAGAGCGGGTCGGCAAGATGATCGGCTGCCTTATCGCGGCACCGGCCACGTCTAATCGTCGATCAAAAGGTCTAATCCTATCGAACGCGATCCACCGTGACAAGATCATCGTCCAGGAATCCGCTACGTTTGTTCCGCTTCCGTTACGTTCGCGATCGTAAGAAGGCACGAACCACCACGGGGCTGATATGACCTGGTCGTTCCCGTCGTCCGCCGGACTACCAACGATACGGACCTCGTTCACAGTGCGACCAACAGCGACCAGGCTGACCAGGAGACACTGTCCCGTGTAGGCTGCCGGCTAACCAGCGGCCGCTGGCACGCGGGAACATTCCACGCGATGCTCGACCTCAAGAGCAGCGGGACCACCGCCGCGGAACTGCCGAGGACCACGGCGTTCACCAATCTATCCATGCTGTTCGCCGGTACGTTTTAATAATCCGTGCGGCATAGTGTACACTATTGTTCTTTCGTCGCACCGAAACCACCGGTGTCTCTCGGACAGCTCTCTGCCTCGGATCGGCTACGTTATCCAGTTGTCCAGTTCTGCGGTTTTCCAGTGGGTGGATCAAGTGAACTCGGTGAAACCTGCTTGGGCATTGTTCCAATTAAGAGTTGAGGGTTAGGGCCACTGTCTGTGGAGAAGCTCTGCAAGGTGTAGACGAAGGGTATCGGGCTTTGGTTCCTGTTGGTGAGAAAGATGTACCAGGTCCGACGAAAGAGGACTCGCTTGTGCAGCCTGTTTCCTTTCTTTGCAACTTCGCTGTATTGGAGATGGTTCTTGTCTTACTTGACTTCTGGTTGCCTATAGGGTTTTGGCACTGTGGAGTTGCCACTATATCGACGTTCTTTATCTTGTGGAGAGACTTTGATTGAACGAATCTCTGTGTGCTTGACGCGGTGAAAATCTTGTTTCAGAGCTTGCTAGAGTTAGTTGTCCAATGAAAATTGTTTTATTCATGCGAAGAGTTTGTTTATGTTTGATCGCAGGCGTTGCTTGTCTAGCGAACTTAGCGACATTTAACAGATCTTCCGATACGTGTAAATCAGCACGCATTGATTCTTTTCTCAAAGATCATTGTTGGCTGAAAGTTTTACAGTTTTCATAACATTTAACGAAATATAAAGTCTACTGCAACTGTAGAAGCTTCTTGCACCTGTTTACTGTAGACAGTTGTCATATATTATTCAGCAGACATTCCTTTGGAGCAAAGTTAACGAATTGAGGTTCATTAAAAGGTTATAAAATTCTATTTCATAGGTTCAAAGTTAAAGCTAGTATTTTTAAAATCATTGGAAATCGCTCGTTTGAAACCAAAAATACGGTGTTTAACACGTTGACGCCGGCACCGATATTCACGATTTTCTCTGTGAGTCGGCGTCCGAAATTTACAAAAATTAAATAATTATGTTAAGTTTATAATATTGAATTTCTATGTTTTTACTATTGAATATCTGTTTATAATGTTCGGATAAAATAACATAAACCTATTTTGTAGTATCTATTTTGTGAAATGCAAGCAAAATAAACAAATGTACGCAGCCCACGGGTCTGACACGTATGACCCATCGGTGGGTTAAGACGTCGTCAACGTGTTAAACTACCAGATTCTCATCACAGATTAAATAGTTTTGGTTTTAATAGTATTCAATGTGCATATTAATTAAACTTGGGGAGATGCATTATATTTCTCAATTACGTTTTAACAGTTCTGGACTCTGACTATGATTCTCAGGAACAGATATGTCACTATGGCGTTACCTTCAAATATACACCCCGTTTTCCACTAAAAACATACTACAATAATTTGATTAATTGGCTTTTATGAGACATCGCATAATTCGCACAAATATTCAACCCGAATGCTTTATGGATAATCATTCTTATCGCAAAGAACCCTTCAAAGCTCAGGAGGCTATTTAACTACGTAATAATTTAATAGTAAACAGAAGAACATGCAAATATGATAGTTAGCATTGGAATGCCACTACTATTAAATAAATTCAATAAAAAATCCACAAAATTCTTTGTTGAACGCGCAGTTCTGGGATGTGAAACGTCATTGTTCGTCTCTTGAACAAACACTATGATTCGATCTTGCTATAGTTTTTAGATATACTCTTTACAATAGCTTTAGTTTGAATTGAGATATAGTTAAGCGTATAAGCATGCTGCAAATTTTCCATGAAAATTCATACAATCAAGAAACAAAAATTCTCCTCTTTCGTCAAGTAAATTATTAATGACAAAAGAGTGCCAATCAATGCAGTTCTGAAAAAAGTCGTAGCGCAAGGGTTTAATAAAAAAAAATCATAGCTTTCCGAATAAAATCATCGTCTATTAGAGTTTTATTCTGAGACATTGATCGAGCGGATTCCACGCCCTTTTGTCAGTGAACTTTGACACTGATTTTCGCCGGAGACCCGGAAATCGAGGAAAGTAGATAATGCGTGTACCGCGAGTGAGCACGGGGAACGTGAAATTCGAGGCTCCCATTAATGGACTCCGGGGCATCGAGATCAAATGAAGGGGCCAAGACGAAAAGGTCGACTCGTTCCGCGCACCTAAGCCGTTGTTTGCACAGAAAGACGGAGAGTTTCTGCGGCAGCATGACGTACTGCTGCACGTATGTACACAGCAGGGCCAACCCTCGTGCCAATAACTGCCAAATGAAAATATATCTGTCTGCAAACAGACCGGCGGCTGCGGAGACACCGCCCAACGTAGCCGCGCGGTGCCGTCGCGGATATCGAAACTCGCCGATTTTATTGTCCGAGCCCGTGGAAACATAAACAATACTTGTTGCTGGTTGTTTAACTATGCGGTGCGCGGTCCTGTTACATAATTAACCGTCGCGCGCCGGGGAACAGACCGTTTACCGCGAAACGTGACTTGTTGTCTCGCGCAGAATAATTTTCCGTAACAATCTTTAAATCCTTGCACTACGATTCCTTTCACGATGCGTTGACTAGCACTTACTTATATTAGTACTTACTTATATAGCACGTCCTTAATAATTACCCTAATAGGACCGGACGGTTATTGGTTCTTGTACTGTTGTTATTAACTTTCGTTTCTATACGTCGATAATAGAAGAATTACATTTGATTTCATTTTAGAAGGAATTAATAATATTAATATTTAGTAAATCTTACGTGAAGTCTTTATCACGAGTCTGACACGTTATTATAGTGCAAGGGGTCAATCTCGTGTATCGTGAAAAAATTATTGTCGTCGGTTGTTTAGAATGTCGTATGATTTAAAAGGAAATAGTCTGTACATTGATCTTAGTGGAACGTTATTGGAAATATTAGTTCTCTTTAACCTCTTTTAGAACAGTTCGAGTTTGGGACTTCGAACTGCACAGCTGAAAATATTTCAATGAATTTTTCTAGAGTTATTGAACAGAAGCTAGCGAAATAGAATAGCATTGCAGCGGTGAATATTTAATTTGAAGAAATACAAGAAGATACAAGACGATGGAAAGATAGTTCACATGGAGGACGAGTTGACTCATCTAAGCGTCTAACAAATGAATGATAAACAGACATATCATTGGAGTATTTGATGATAAATAGAGGACACTGTCTAGACGTGCATCTTCTTTAACTGAATAATGACTAAATTGTAGGGGTCGATTTGTATAAACAATTTGTAGAAGGTTAGGGACAAACACGTCTATCTGAGTCCATCCCTGTCAATCACACTGTCTTGTTCATCTTTGTATACTGTGGGATCTCGATTAACCATTGATCAGAAAACAAACAAGTTAAATCCATTTTATAGCAGTAAGCAACAATCGACACAAAATAATTGTGACAGAATTTCTCACAATCTTGACGTTGCTATTAATAAATTAAGAATCTTTCAATTATGGAAACATTTGCCATCTTAGGTAAAAGGATTTCTAATTCACACTAAATGAATTTATTCAATTCATTAAATCTAAGCGATTGTTTCTTGATACATATATCGAATGAAGTTAGGAACTCAATCTTTTTCAGCGTGCCGTAGATTCGCGCGCATTATAACTTCATCAAATTCCCAGGTGATCGCGTATCAGTCAAAACTTTGATACATGGAAACATTTGTGATCTTAGGTAAAAAGATTTCTATAATAACTTGCACTAAACCAATTTATTCAAAAATCTAAGCGATTGTTTCTTGACACGTTTAGCGAATGAAGTTGGAAATTCTATTTTTTTTCAACGTGCTGTATTATAAAGTCATCAAATTCCCAGGTGATCGCGTATCAGTGGAAACTTTGATACAAGCTCCGGTGTCGTAACTTGTATAATGGGCCCGAGTCATGAAGTATCGAAGTCGTGGGAAGAGATCGAAGCAAGAAGCAAAGTGAGGACATATTTCCCAGGGAAAAAGTTTAACCAACACCGTACGGCTGGTTCCGTCTAAATCATAATTCGAAGCCACATCACGCAGGCCCGGTGTCATTAAGGTGTCGTAAAGATTTTCCCGGAGGATTGTTTTTCAACCGACCGGCCGATCTGATATATTTTATGACCACTCGCGATTCCCAGAACTGATTAACTTGCAATTGCAGACGGTATATACGTCTTCTAATAACGTGACCTAAAAAACGGTAAGGCAAAGAACGAAAGGAGTAGACATGTAATCTCTGTCCAAGGATCGCGAAGTACAACACGTGCTTCGTACTTCGTCCGCTTCGCCAGGCCGATCAATGGTGGTTTCCAACTTCCATGTAGTATAGTCGATTGAACGAGTAGTTTATGTAGATTTAAACGATAACTGACCGGGCCCGCCGAAAAACACCATGGAACTTTTTAAACGAACGACGGACCTGTATTTATTACAAATAAACGTCCGGCATCGTTCCTTTCTTTGATATGTGCTGTAAAGTTTAGGAGATACTGCTTATTCTCGGAAAATTGACATTGCGTGACTAATTTTCTACTGTCGGAAACATTTTCAAAAGGAGTTAACTGTTGGCTGGTTTTTACAAATATACTTCTTCGTAGTTACATATTAATATGTTCTGATGCCTTACATATTCTTATTTCTAGCAATTTATGATTCTAAAGTTTTGAACGATGCTGCACCGAATTACTTGGATGTTTTATGTTAGAGGAAATGATAAAAGTCTGAAAACTGAAAGAAGAATATTTTGTAAATTAAGGTGAACCTATTTCAACAGTTGAGCATTGGTTGTACAAAATTATATTGATTGAAATTACGATTGAATTAATTGTTTAAAAGACAATATAGAGAATTGTTCGACTTTTGGTGGTACTAACATAAAGGAACTGTGCAGAATCTTGTTAAGTGTTAATATAAGTAATATTACGCTACATGGTACAATACAGTTTGATTTTTTAATACATCGTGGAAGCAAACAAATGGTAATTATTTATCAGTTTTTTCGGATTTAATTACAGATGCCAGCAGTTCGTACAAAGGAGGCTGGAGCCACGCCACGTCGCCGGCTCCTGGACAGGGTAAGTTTCAATATCTTTTGTTGTCTAATAAAAACTATGCTACCGCTGAAAAACGGTAATAGCTAGATTGTGGATTTTTATGCAAAATGAAAATTGTCTATATCAATTACAAAAAACTAAAGTAAAATTAAAGTTTGTTATCTCTCTTAATGGTTCCGATAGTGTGAGAACAATGTGACAGCATCTTTTAAATATTGTCATCTTTTCATTAGTTGTAACCTCCTACGACCTTCTTTGCGCAAAATCGCATAGACTGCGCAAAAAATTAAATTAAAATATTAAGAAAATGAAATGAAAATTAAAGATATAATTACCTATATTTCTTCTGAATCTAATGTAACGTTATCCAAACCTTCAAATATAGGCAAGTCATCTTCATAATTTTCATCGTGAATTTTATCAAAATCCTCGCTACTATAAAGTTCTAGTAATTAATATATTGTTGGTTAAGACCAATCGTCCTAACTGAAGGTTTATCTTAAGAAAAGGATATAAATCGCTTTATAGGCAGCTGTATGTCATCTATCGAGGCCGTCACAATGAATTAAAAATGTTTGGCTTCAGACAATATCAGTGACCTTAAAAATCCTGAATCACGAGTTTTTAGAAAAATCTGAAGAATCCCTGACTTTCGTGGGCGCAGTGGTTCCCTGCCGGCGAAAAACAGACCCCAATCGATCCCGGGTCGCTTTATCGTTGGTCGGCTAGCTAACACGAAAAAATTGAACGGGTTCTGGTCGTCGGATTTTCCTAGGTCGTTCTCGATTCGCCACATGTAACCCGAAGGGCTAAAGGGTGGCGGCGTGGGCGTCGTTGGGTGCAAGTTCACGCGCCGCGACTCCGGGGCTCGCTCGAATGGGACCCGGCCCTCTTTGTGTGTATCCTCTCTACGTCGGTGGTACGCGCGTGTGTGTGCGCGCGCGCGCCCGAGCAGGGGGTGGACTGTCGCGTGTATGTGCGCGAAGGTGTGTGGGTGGGCGTCCCGGCGCTTTGTGGCGCGTTGAACCGCGGCCCCTTTGTCGTCGGCAGAGCAAGCCCCGGGGGCTGTGTAGAGACGCTTGGCCGCGCGGCAACACGGAACAGCCGCGGCCCCACCCTGCGGAGAGAACGCGCGCGGAGAGGACGCGGACGCTCGCACAATCATCTCGCGGAGAGATCAGAGAGGCCTGCCAGCCCGCGGGCAGGTTGTTATAAACGGCTTCTGGCCTCGATCCGTCGCCCTGGCCAGGTTACAGCCAGGCGCCGCCATGGATCGCCTAGCAAAGGGCGAATTAACGCTCCGATTCGTCGCCCTGGGACTGATTCCGATCGCTCCAAGATCCGACTACGAACCGTCGCGACCAACGCCCCCCCTCCTCCTCCTCCTCCTCCTCGCCACTCCGCGCTGACGGAACTCTATCGACCGATTAATTGCCTGGGAATGAAAAGCGATTTCGAGACGATTACTACGGGGCAAAATACCAGAAGCCGTGTTTTTTCAATCGACGGTGCTTTGATCCTGTTTAGTATACGGCGGTTACCTGTTTCATAGTCAATACTGAGTTGAATGAAACATATAGTGCTAGTTGAGAGCTTGCATTTGCTGTGATGTATTGCGATGGTTAAAATCGAAATGGTTAACTGTTTTCTCTAACTTTATTAGGTTGGAGATCTTTTAAGGTTAACATGAGGGTCCTTTGATTTTTTATTATGTTTTAAGGATAGTCTTCATATTATTTTTTAGTCTCCATGTGGAAACATGTTAATAATTTAGTTTCTCCATTACTCTTACTCATTTTTATCCAGAAATACAGTAGATCCATCGTTATCCGAATTAATCGAGGGAATATGAACGCTGGAATAATAGAACAATTATTTAGATACATTGCTAAATGATATTACCTTCTGCAATAAATATGCTGCATATGAATTCTCTCAGATTGAACTATTGAGGACATAAAACATCTTTTGACAGTAAATAATTCAGACATCAGAGATTCAATAAATATGGTGCTATCGTAACTTAGCAATATTAGCCCAACCATTAGAATTAAACCTAATACAGAAGGATATAAATATTCGAATAATAGAACGTTTTACTTAAACACTGTGCTAGATAGAAACCTCACCGATTACGACAAATAAGATTGCACATGGATCGCCCTAGATTGAACTGTTTTAGATAGAAAGCATCTTCTGATGACAGAGAATTCGGTCATCGTGGGACCGAATAAGTTCCCATGGATCTATGAATCACCATAGACAAAACACGAACAGTTTCACAGCAACAAATATCATTGAAACACTTTGCATTTTTCAAGATCGTAGAAACGAACGCATCGACCGATACGGTCGAGAGAAATTATTTGTACGGCGGGGAAGCGATCGTGATTGAGTTTGCGAACGAATATTGTGTTACCGCTGTTTTCTTTTGATGCAAGTATTTATTAAGCGACGGTATTACGCCGGGTGCCATCCCCATAGAGAAGGTTAACACGTACCGACACAATCATTTCGCAGAGATCACAGCCCCGCCCCGGGGGTAGTTTCATGTAAACGGCTTGCGGTTTCGATGCCTCGTTAGATTACAATCGCCACGGATCGACTATCAAAGAGGGAACTGGTGGTACTGTTCACGCATACGCGTTCGAGTGTTTTCGAATTAAATTTCCGGGATGGAATATTACAAAACATTTTTGCTGGGATTTACGCTAGCTAACGTTACAATGAAAACGAGCATCCGATGCCTATAGTAAAGTCAATACAATGTCTGCATTATCATCAATATTTTTCTGCTATCTATTGTAGCATATACTATTGTAGCATGTATTTGTATTTTAAGTATAATCAATTTTTTTTCGTTCAACAGTCGATATACATATTTAATTGAAGTGGACATAATATTTTAGTAAATTGTCACATTGCTATGCAGAATGACTTATGACTTCGCAAGAAAAATATAAAATTATATAATAAAGGAATAGTACTACTTAAATTTTTATTTTATACACTGCTCTATATGATGTTTTACCTGTATATGCATGTATTACCCGTTGCCTTTTCTAACCCTATATAATTCGATATTTTTATACGAGTACAACATAATCGATGTAACTTGAAACTAATAAGTATAAGAAAAATGTTAATTTACTGTAATATATGAAGTAAAATTTAAAAATTGCGTTGACTCCGCTATAAACTCTTTGATTACAAAAAAAGAAGCAACAGAAAAAGATACGGCACTGTGTTTAAAAATCGAATGAAATTAAAAACTTTGATAAATCAGCACGTGGCTTTAGTGAGCTGTAGAGAGTTAATTTTTATTTTATATAGTTAATTATCAAATCGAAACGTGTTGCAAATGTAGTTCGAGGAAAATGATTACCCCGTTATATCGCAGCCCCGCTGTCAGTGTAAATTCGAACACGTAGCATTTGATCTCGGCTAAGCCGCGTTGCCTCTAACTTATTGTTAGTTTACAGTTTGTGGGATGACATAAAAGGGAACCGGTCGCCGTCACGAAGTTCATGAAGTTACAGGGAAGGGGCGCGCGACGCGTGTTGTCCCCCGAGGCGCTTTGCGGCTCTCCCGCGCCGTGAAATTGAAATTACAAACTGCTCCAACCATGCCTGGACCACCGAATTAATTCTCTCGTACCTGTGACTAGTGACGGTCCAGTAATTGCCTTGAATATCATCCGTGATCGGAGTCGATGGAACGATCGAATCGTGGGGTGTCGCGAAACGCGAATTGGAAAACAGAATACAATTCATGCCAACAAAGTAAATCCAAAATATAAAATTGACGACGTTTTTCTCACTCGTATATTCGCATAATATAAATGGGATTCTAATAATATGTCATTTACAACCATAATATATAGCCATAATATAACCCATTTTTGCATAATATAAATGGGATTCTAATAAATATGCATCAATTAATATATTGCTTAAATTATTTATATTTCACTGACAATTTGAAATTCCTATAGATCTGGCAATTATTATTTGCAATTAAACGCAGAGGTGTCAAAGGACACCTAGGTACAGGTAAGCAAAACATCGCGGTAGAAATACAATAGTATTAACCCTTTACAGTCGAGCGGTGACTCCGTGGCACCACTAAAATTGTTCTCTCGCGTCCCGAGATAATTTTTATACCAACAATAGATTTAAAAAAATTGTTAAATAGTGAAACTGTACGAGTGACTAGAATTCTATTTCGTATGCATAAAAGTGCACTTCGTTACATAGAATCAAAGTACTATTAGCTAAAAAAATGATTTCAGATTTACAGTTTAATGGTTTCGAGTGTAAAGGGTTAAGAACGATATCTGAAACAAAGCCTATAGCGGTTTATTATAATAATGAACGAATTCGAATTTCGTTGTTTGGATTATGGCAAGACATCATTTGTGTTGTTCCGGGAGGCCGGATTCTTCTCAACAAGACCGAATTCACAGTGCCGAGCAAATGAACGAGGCGAGACCAATCCCTCTCTCGATACGCCGGCATTACTGTCACCCGCGGGGACAATGACAAACCGATGTTCGGCTCGGCTATGAATTAACGCGTTCGGGATGTATCTGGTGCTCGGTAATTCGAGCACGACCATTAATGTTGTTCGCGTGTTCGCCGACCGAAACCTGCCACAAGTTTCGGGCAGGATCGTGCCGGGCGTACTCCAACCATCCCCGAACCGCGATCTCGAGTGCTTTGTTCTCGTCTCTGTTCACGCGATGCCGTAAAAACTTGAGTGGAACGAGAAAGGTGGAACACATTTTTTGTCCCCGCCGTTCCCCGTCGCACTTTTGTTTTCAGTGCACAGGCACGGCAAGAGGGCACCCTATATATAATACTCGACCGGTCGTCCAACATTTTTCTTTTACTATGCATAACCTTGCACTAGCGGCGACGAGGTCATCGATTTCAACGGCGGGGTGCTCTGATGGATCTGGCGCACTGGGCGAACCGATTACACCGTGCTCCTAATAATTTCACTGCTAGATGCAAACGATTTGCAAGTCGAGGGAGCAACGGTCGCTTCTTTCGCAACCGACGGCTCTTGCAAATAATCTGATAAATATGAATGTTAGTCTTTGTTTCTAAATTAAGACAAAAGTTGAATTGTTCTGTTATCGAAATCTAGGAAGAAGTGGACAATAAATTTGACGGTAATCCAGGAATACTGTAAACATAGGTACGCAACAAACATTTCGTTTTCTTTTACGAGACAATTACGATCGCAGTGCGGTAAAGAGGGTTAATCTCGATGCCCGACCACATTTTAAAGAAAAGCTAAGAATTTGGTATTCAAAGATCGCAAATGGGGGAATAAAGATGCTAATCGTGAGCAGCGACAATGTTATGCTGTTTGCCCCCCTAACTCCTGGAATCGTTCTTGATTCCTATTCACCGGTGAATCACGGTAACCGGGGGGCCCTGCGATTGTATGCATTTTTCGTTCAAACGGCCATTTTACCCTAGAAATCCTTGACGGGGGTGGTAAGCGGCGGGGGGTTGAAGGCGGAAGGTAGGAGGGGTGGTCGTTACCTACAGTGTCGAGGTGTATGATAGTCACGGCATATACGTGATCGGGACGCGTGAGCAAACTGCCAAGGCACGCGCCGTGCCAGAGCACGTAATTATCATAGGCAAGTTAGGGTCGCCCTCAGACACCCTGAGAGTGAGAGAGAGAGAGAGAGAGAGGAGCAGGGATTGAGGGTCGGTCGACTCGGGTCAGGAAGTCACGCGAGGCGGACCCGCGGTCAGACGTGAAAAGAAGGAAGAGGAGGAATACTTTTATTGTTCTACCAGTTGTCTTAGAGTCGCTTTTCCTGGCCACTGGGCAGAATCCGTTGAAAACGGGGGTCGATAGGCCACGGACGAGTCGCTGAACTATCTCCCTTCTCTGGCTGCACGGTTATTCTATTGAGAACTCATTGGGGACTGCTCGGATCACTGAAAGATGCTGGGAATTAGGGGTAGTTCGAATTTATGGCTCCTTTGAAATGTTGTCGGCTTTGTGAACGCCTCAAAGACCAATCAGTCATTAATTTGATATAATAAAATTGAGATAAATAAAGATTTTGCAAATTAGTCCTTAAAAATACCACAAAAAGTCGTATTTCATTCTTTAAAGTAACTTTTACATTATTATATTGGTTTAGATTTAAAGTAGTTTCGATTTAAATAAAAACAGTACACGTTTAAAAGAAATACATTAGTTTTGAACTTAAAACAGCTACGAATGCAAAGATTTAATAATAAAAAACACAATTATTGATGTAATATTACATACAAAATGAACTTAATCAGAAGAGTAGTAAACGAAAACTTTCAATGTCTTTTTTATAAAGAACAATTCGCTGTGAAAAATATTGTTTAGTCATTCATTTTAGTTTATTTTTAAAGACGTCGACTATATTGATATATCAACCGAAAGATCCTATTATAAAGATGTGTTTGCATTGCGTAAATCATTTTCAAAGAAAAGTGGACTTTTACTGATTATCTTCTAAGCCGTAAATAAAGATAACAGTTGGCCGAATAATATCAAGGAATTCGTGATCCAAGTTCATATTTGGAATAAATAAATATAAAGTAAATATAATAGTAATATAAAGATTTACAATAACAGGTGTCAAATTTGTCTTACCACTTTCCACCGCAAACATAAGCAAAATATGAAAATAAGCAAAGTAAAAACTAATCGTAGCACTTCCTGAGCACTCACCCAGCTCAATCGTCTGCGACAGCCAATGAAATGGCGCAACGTGGCACGACGAGAGATGATGGGCGTTCCTAATCGTCCAACGTGACTGCTCGCGCGCGCGCTTCTCGGGATTGTGCGGACTATATCGGCCGACCTACGGAAAACAGAAGAGCGTAACGTTGCGATAGCGTGATAATAAGAAAGGCGAAGCACGATTACAGCAGGAGACTACCGTGTTTTGCATTTTATTAAATAACTTCCGATGGGCGAAGTGTTGAGACAGACAAATGAAAGCGGCCGGTGCGCCAAGGTGAGCGGTGATTTACGCGATACACGGGGATCTCGAAGCTTAAAGGAAGGAGTTTCGTGTCGGTACTTAATTGAACCGAGCCTGATAAGCATTGCCACGGCCGTATCGAAGCGTTTTCGCGATTCCGTGCCGAAGGAAATCCTCAGCGCGTTAAGATTCCAGCCGCGACAAGAATCCTTTTTCCTCGGGCCGCGCGGGGCCCGGCTCTCGGGCCGTGTACATGTGTGTGTGTGTATGTCGCATTCACGCTATACGATAATTAGGAAACGATTAATTTTCCTCCGCGTAACACGTCGTTACAAACGGGATTTGCTACAGCTGTTTCTTATCTGACGAACAAAGGCATATTGCCTCGAGCACGAACCACGTGAGCCCGCGAGAAACCGCCCGGCGAAACACAGTTGCTACGCTCCGGAAAATTAATTGCAATTCGCTATATGCATTTTTTATGCATTCGCGGATCGGGTCGGAAATTATTTCTTATTCGGCGCGCCGTTATCCTCATGCGAGACAAGCAGGCGAAAATGTAATTATTTGAGTTCATGGGTTTCGGCGGGTCGATAAGCAACTCGCTGTTATGGTATTAGTTCCGATATGGTCGCGGCACGGTTTACGTTTTTGCTAGATTTCGCAATTTCTCTGTGATTGCTTGTAGTCGTCGTGCAGGGAACGCATTTTATTTTTCAGCAAAGTCAGAATCTTTTTGATAATTTATTCGCGATACCTTTCGACATTCTTTTCCTTTTCGCGTGAATCGTAGAATTCTTTTACTGCTACGTGCGGTGGATTCTTTATTTTCTTTCTTGTGACCCGATTCTCCGTGGTTAGCCGTTTGGAAGGCAATGTGGAAGGCAATATTTTTATTTTTCAGAATTTACAACCCTCCTTTTCATCTTTCTAATAAATCTTTATCGTTCAACGTTTTCCAAGAAGATACCGCATCATAAATGTCGATACTTTCATCTTGCGATCTTTATGTCCCATTTATTTATTTTTTGCGACCAGGTGAGTAAGTCTCCGAAGTTCGACATACTTCAGAGCTACCCTACAGAAAAGAGAAAAAATTATAGTGATGTCATATAATTTCATCGTCGCAATGAGTAAAAAAAATCTCTGATGATTTCATCGAGGGTCAAGCAACATTCGCGAACTATCCAATGAATGATGTTTATTTACCGCAAACTATGATAATAATTAGAGTATGAATTCTATACATAAAACTATTAATGTGCTATTTCCAACTGATAATTGTTATTAAAGGAAAAAAGAAACTCCTAAATAACAGAGTTTCGTTCCACTACACAAATTCGCTAAGATTTTCGCAAGCTCAAGTAAGATTATCTACGCTTGATGTTGGTACAATTGATTCAGAACAATATTTAATTTTTACTATACAGCTGTCATTGAAAGAAAAGGAAATACAAAAGTAATAGAATAATATATATACTTACTGTATATATTTGTATATATTTACTGTATATAGTCTGTTCTTTTCTAAGTGAAAACCTGAGTAATTAGTCTTATAAAATATGCAATACAAACTGCCGGCAAACGGAGAACATAATAAAATAACGATGTAAACGGCCGATATTTAATCAAGTTATCAAATTTTTAGTAGACGCGACATATTTCCCTTAATTCGACGAAAATTTTGAGAAAATGTTCTCATTTACAAATGACTTATTAATACTATGACGTCTGGTGGCTCCACGTTGGTGCCATGCAAAAACTAAACGAAAGTTAATATTGCGTGTTCTGTTTAACTAACAGTAAATTACAGACGTAGGAACTTTGTGATTTCATAAAAACCCGAGCCCTTCGATAATTTCGATAATGGCAAACGAAAAAGAAGACACAATCATACGTGATGAGTGTGTGGACATCTTGTCGACCAGAAATGAAATTATGTACATCAGTTCCACCGACGCCACACGAAAAAATTCTACGTGCGGACGGCATAGTGTTAAGAGTGTCTACTGTATCTGGTACTCGACCAAAATTACAGAACGAAGCAGAACCGATGCAATATCATTCGAAGAGAACTAGGACAATCAATGATATAAAATGGAAATTTTCGGATTTCGTCGTTCGGCCAGTCGCAATAGCGCGAAAACGGAAAGAATAGGCGAACGTTAATATCCGAGAGCAAAGAAAATAAGCCCAGCCGACAAGTTTATCAAACGTCGGACCCCGGTCAGATTAAGTAGCATGCCGCTCGTGTACCATTGATAGACGTTCAACGACGCACGGTTAAAGTGGAAACGCAATCCGTGCACACCCCAACAAGGAATCAGAGATGAATACGGGCCGATACGCCGGGGGAGAGGGTGGAAACCCAGCCGGCGATGCGTGAACGTGTCACGCATAGCCACGTGGCTCTGTATGTACTACCGAAAGACATAATACGAGCTGCGACAAGCGACTTCGGAACGTGCCTCGGGCCGAGACCCCTTCTTTTCCAATATGCTACGGACGTTTCCTTTCTCCTTTCTCCATGGGTAACCATTGCTATACCCCGAGACCTTGTATCGGTCAGAAGAATAATATTGCGGGAAAGATACACGGCCGCTCTACGACCGGCACACGTATCCAGCTACTTTTATCGAGTCAACCCTTCGACGAGAACCCGTCACTGATCCGCGGTAAATAACCGTGAAACAATGCTTTTGTCGAGAAATGTAAAGTCTGTCGATTCGGTTGGACTGCAAACATTTAGGCAGAGATTCTATCTATTCTTATTTATAATTTTTATAAATAACAAGATGCAGAGCTGGATCAGTTCATATTTTTCTAGTATAGACTGTGAAACTTTGTGTAAAATCATACTTGTCTGAATTAATCACAAAACATAAGAGCCAAATAGAAGTTTTGTTCCACTTTAAGTCATTTTAATAATGCGAAATTAATTCATCCATATTCTTAGTTTATTTTTGAATACTTTTATCATTATTAATTTATTTGTCGAGTTTTACAGTACGTGGTTGAAATCCGCAGTCTACTTATAACAACTTTAATAAAATGGAAACAGTTTAGTTGAGTAATTTAGCAATTAATAGTCCAGTTTATAATTCATAGATTACATGCTCGAGTACACTGTTTTAACTCTTTGTCTAAAGCTTCTTTGCTTTTTTCATCGAAAAATTGATAATCCATTTTGGATTTCCATTCTGTGAATGTTTTTATATTGATTAACAATTGCGATGTTTATATATCTACTTGCAGAAGACTTTAAAGATTTATGAGTCAAACATACTGAACATTATTGTAAATCACTATATGATATGAAATATTACAAAAGCTGTTAAGACGCGATTTGCGATCGTACCGTTCCGTCCTTGCATTCGGGTTTAGGTTACGGTCACTTCGATTATTGCCATGTTTGAGAATCTATTTTTAATGTTCATTTAACGATTTAATTACTTTACGGCACTGGCACGGCCGAGAAGTACCAGATGACATACCTGGGAAGGTTAGCGTGGCCGTACTGTCCTCCTGGCAAGCGACGTGACCTAAACCCGTATAGGGCACAAAAGGGACTCGGCAGCTTTGTTTCCTACAATTTTCACGAGATACAGCGGACGTCTTTGTCAACGACGTCACGACTGTTTGGCGTTAGGCTACCGAGCCAATCGCCATCGAACCATTCGATAAGTGTGTATAATTAGTCGGTCCAGCGCCCCCCTATTTTTTGTAACTTCCTTGTGGAGGGGTTTTTCACCTCCACGTTTTAGCAAAAAAACGAAACTAGAATTAAAATTCCGACAACCGTCGATCATACACCACCCGTTGTTTGTACATAGTTRCTTCTTTATTAAAATATAAGTGTTATTTGGTGATCAACAATCTCACATCCTATCCTACAATCTTTAAATACCTTCGCTGAATATTGGGTTCAGTAGAAGACGTACATTCGGTGCGCAAATATTACCTGCGATCGTGTACGTACCCTTAACAAAAGCTATAGTGATCTTTATTATGTCAGGTAAAATTTCTCTATTTACATGCTTCATTATTAGACAAGTATTTTAAGTTTATTATTATTAGACTACGGATTTTGTGCAAAATGAAAATAGTTCAAAAATACAGAATAAAAGAACCTGATTCGTAAAAGGGTGAATTTAATTTGTAAATGGTTGAATTTAATTTGTAAAAAGATGAATTTAATCTGTAAAAAGATGAATTTAATCTGTAAAAAGATGAATTTAATCTGTAAAAGAATGAATTTAATCTGTAAAAGAATGAATTTAATCTTTGGAAGACGAAGGTGATTTACAAAAGGATGAAATAAGCTTACAACATTTTAATTTACAAAAGGATAAACTAAAGCACAAAAGCCATTGTTTCTAATCCCATCGTAGCTCAATGTATAAGTTCCGTACATAAATTTCGCCGCTTTCTTCCAAATCTCATAGTATCCCTTTATCATAGAATCCCCGGCCATTCGTTATTCATCGGTTAACTCGACCGATTGAACGATCCGGACACGACTTCCGTTTGGCCGTCCGATCGACCGATTCCTTTTTCCCCCGTTATAATAGGATCGTAAAGAGTAGCGGCGTTCTGCGCGCGGCGTCGATGTCACGGAGCGGTGCCGCGAGTTTTTCGGGCAGGAAGCACGGAGAACCGAGCGGATCCGGGCGACGACGGGGACCTGGCAACGGTTCTCGCAAGGATCGTGTGGCCGACGGCCACGAAAATCCGGGGGACACGGATCGTGGGCAACAAGTCAGCGGGAAACGACGCGTAACCGGCCCACTCGCCGCTCCGCACCGCGCCACGCCGTACGGAGCCGCGACAATAAAAATGGGGTGTGCGCGCGGCCGATTCCTCTCCTCGCCGGTAAACAATGCCGGCGATTGAATTATGGCCTCCTTCGATTCTCCCGATGCAACGATTTCCTTGAGCCGCGCCATTGTTCACGATGCTCGCCCGGCAAGCATTGTGACTCCGAAGGGGTAACGATTAATTCTGCTGAATTATTGAGCTTGCTTAGAATCGGGGACGTACCGAGCATTCCTCACGATGGCTACGTATTTTCGTTCGCAATCGAGGTAAATAGTTATTTATCGTTTTCAAAACCAATCTGCACGAATTTATACTCGTTTTTTAACACTTACTTCCATCAAGCTAGTCGAAGAACAATGACAAAGAAGAATAGACGGTGCGATAACGAAATAATGAAAAGTACAATATAAAATCATCATAGAATATTAGATTGGATTAACTCTATCTCTATTAACAAGTGGCGACTTTCTTTCACTTTTCTCTGACCTTGTACAAACGTAAACTTTCGGTTTTATTTTTACTGTTATTTATTAAGCTTGCTAAAGAAACAAGAAAAACACGATCTCAGTTGAATGTTGCCGAAATCTAGCCTCGATCCTGTTCTCAAGAAAGTGACTCTCACGTGGAAACGTGGCGTAAAGGATCTCGCCTTATACGGTGCGCGGGGTGGGCGGCAATGAACATTGGCACGCAACTCGCTCTTTAAACCCGCGAGCCGCGTAATCGCCTCGCGCGTTACGCCGCGATCTTTTCCCGGTAAAACCGCAATTAATCATAATTAAGTGATCGTGGTTCCGTGTCGCGTGGCAGGAATATCTCAGCGAATTCTGCCTACTGACGCGAACGCTATGAAAATGTACACGTTCGGTGCAATCAACGAAAGAATGTGGAGAATGACTAATTGACGATGTCTTCGATTGGTATCACTCGAAACTCAAATCATAATTACGCCACCAATCTTCGTTCATTTGTTCATCATTCATCGCTTCAATATATAGCTGAAACAAGATATTTGCACTGTTAGATTTGATGTTCGACAAATCTGAATTAATCCAAGTTCAAATTAGGACATTGCATTTACAAACACTATCATACAATACAATACTATGCAATACAATACTACATAATACAATACTATACAATACAATACAATAAAATAAAATACAATACAATACAATACAATACTTTACAATATAGTATAGTATAATATAAACATTTAACAAGTTAAGACCACTGGTATTTTATTTTGGTTTGAGTAAAGTTATTAAAAGAACAGATGCATACGCAGCTACTGCATATTGCAAATGGTAGAGACAAGTTTTATGTTACATAAAAATTCGCTGTCTAGTTGTATCTAATACAACTTTGTAATTCTTTCAGTTATATAAAAAAGATTAAACTCTTCTTCACTCTTCCAGCTAGACACATTCAAAAAAGAATATATTAATCTTTAGTGTTACTGAAGATAGTAAATCAGTTGGATCAAACCTAAAGGCATCTTAAATATAAATCATCCGATCGTTAGTGATACTATGATATAAAATCAACGCGAGAAAAAAATAAATAATTTTCAGGTAAGATTTAAAGAAATGATTCCCGAACCACTAATAAATGATCTGCATACCATACTATTTTCATAGAATCGCAGATAACCTGAAATCTCTCAAGATAAACGCAATTAGAGTGTCGGAGCGCGGTTGTGGTCCCGCGAGACGTTCTTGTACCGCTTCGATGGAATAATTCAATCTGGAGGGCACGCGGGCCAAAGCGATCGGGCCTAATCGCCGCTGAACGAGGTTAAAACAGCGGCACCCGCCGCGCCGGTCTTATTTACGCCCGGCAATAAGTCAATTCATCACTCCGCGATTCGGCCTTAAGTGGTATCACTGACTCATACACAGTGCCGTCTAGACAGGCCGAGCCTGTTTCGGACATAAATCACGGCGCGGCGCGGTGCGTAATAATGAGCTCGAGCGAGCCGAGGCGAGGCGAGTTAGCACGCGACCCTTTAAACCGTGCACGAGGTGAAACGAGTGCCTCGTAAGGTGGAAGGGATTAGCGTGCTTGCTACGTGTGTACCCGCACATACTTGATACCAAGAGCCCGCGAGTACTCGCGGAATTCTTTTGCCGTCGCCGTGGAACCACCCCGCCGCACAAAGCCTTAAAGCGCGCGAGAAGCTTCTTTGATTTCCATCTTTGTACATTGGCGCGAAACAGAATTTCTTTTCCCCCCCTGTCTTTGACACCGGCGGAAAAGTTTCGCTCGCTCTTCCGGCGAGCCGTAAGCCGAACTTTTAGAATTTACGTGTCGCCGGATGTATAGTTTGGCTGTGCATGGGGGCTCGATGCATTTTAGCCGCCCGATGCAGTTCTGCTGGGGTGTGAACCACGAAGTGATATGGCTGTTTCATGATGGAATGGAAGTTTCGTAGCGACGCTTACCGAAGGTGAGATTGCGGTAAGGCGGAATTCGCGGGCTTATCGATCTCTTTGGTTCATGGCCGTTGCCCAGGGAAAGGGTTGGGTTGCTCTGATTATTCACCTTTTCACTGGGACCGCCACTTGTCGTTCGTGTTCGCTGACGCCTTTTAAACATTTTTACCGAATCATTGAACAACGGAACGCTCTGGAATATTTGGATTTAGATGAAATTAAACAATTGGCCTATAGATCTTTGGAAAAGGATCTTCAGTATAATTTCCTAAATTTAGGGTCCCAATCTTGAACCCCATGGATAACGCTTTTTAGTGCTTTTTGCCGATCTGACATAGTTTTCACTGATACTGAGCAAAGAATTTGTTCTATAGATCATTTATTACTTTTGAACTCCGGAACCTTCTTCGTTAAAACTCGTCTGATCTCAGATTCTTATTCTCAAAGTAAGAATTTGCGAAGTTAGAACAATTTCAAGCCGTATATATTGTGTTAAATTCAAAACTATGTTTGGCTATCTATGCAAGCCTAGGAGACAATTAAATGCCGTCAACTTTGAATTCAATCAATCCATTTTATACTAAATAGAAAGTTTGTTATATATATATACTTATATAGAATAAAAAATATACTTATATGTTTATTTTATATACTTTAATATACCGTAAAGAATTTTTCCTTCCAACGTATATTTACTTAAACATATGGCACAGACGGCAAAGTCGTATTAGTGTTCGAACACTTTTAGAAGTAACTGTACATCTTCAAACTCCAAGATCCGAAACAAAGCTAATTAGGTTTTCTGACTCCAGTGATCACCGAGATCCACGCTCCCCCAATACTGGTCTTGTAGGTCATTTATCTCGACTCTATTGCTTCTGAATGGTCCTTAATCGTCGCTCCACCTTGACCCAAAGCAGCTCCAGGTGCCAAACAACTCCAAGCTGATCCAATTCGAGCACCGCACCGTTCCCCAGTTCCCACTCGCCATTTTTCATCCTGGAAATTCTCGCGATCGGGCAGCACGCACGTCAGACAAGCAGCCGCCGCGAAATCCAACCCTGCCGATCCTTAGACCTCGTATTTCCGCGGCACACAATAAAACCGGAAATTCCGGCAGAGCCCGGGGGTGCTCCGGCTCGAAATGCCGGCACGGAAGCAAAGTCGAAACGGAGAGCGGGTAACGATAATTGCTCCGAGTACCGCGTATCGTGTCTGGCCGAACGAAATACCGCGAGCCGGCCAGCCGTGCATTTGGAAGTTGCCCAAAGTTTCACCGAGTCGCGAAACGACGTACGCCGGAGTCTCTTCTGGTCTTCCTCCTACGCGTCTCCCTGCTCTCTGCTCCCCGTTACCGCTCGGCAACCCCGCGCTAGGTATTGTGCTCGGGCTGGAACGGCCAAAGAGTGCAGCAGCTTGGAATGGCGGGTCCTTTGATCCTCCCCCGAGGAAACTGCGCGCTGCCTAACGGGATTACCCCGCCCCGAGTAATTGCTCGTGAATGCGCAGATATACGCGCGACAATGGGAGCACGTCGAATACGTGGCGAGGTGACGTGACGTCTGACGTATGTACAAGTGTCTTCGTTGACATGATCGCTGATTGTGACCTTCGCCGCACTGACACCTGGAGGACTCGCAGGATCCGCGATCTGATCAGCGGATCGCGGATTTGCGAGAAATTAGATTAGCTTGAAACAGCGGAAATAATGTAGGAGTAAATCGATGGTGCGCGGCTTGTAAAAAATCGCGAAACTGAAGTAATATTAAATCATTGGTTGCGCAGAATGTCTGATCTAACGTTGCACTATAAATGCACTACCTTTCAAAAATAATAATTCTTTTGCTGCCTTGTTTGTTAACGAGAAATTTTATTTTTTACTCTATAAAATCGTTGAAAGAGAAAAATACCTTTATTGAATATCTATTATTTGCAATCGTTGCATACAGCGTCTTTCTTCTTTTAGAAAAATGCCAACATTCTATCGTCTAATATGAATTCTTATAAGTTAGCCAGTTACCATGGGGTAACCAAACTGCTATTCCTTTGTTCAGTTTTCGGGCATAATCAGTTTTATATTTATCGAATAAATTAATTTGAATCTTTCTATTCGAAAATAAATAAAATAATAAAATACAAAAATTAGACGCCTCGCAGTGATCGACTCCACTACCTTAAATTAATTCGCAGATGTCGGAACCGAATAAAAATGTCTTCCCAAGTCTTAAGATGGAGAACAGGTCGGTTCCGAGGATGGTAAAGCACATTTTCATATACCATAGATAGAAGTGAAACGGAGTGATACAGATTTTTAAATTACAAAACTAGTAAAAGATTTGTATTAAAAAGTGTTAGCACCAAATACAAGTCTGCGTCAATTTATTCACGCAATTCCAATAATTCGGTCGTCCGCCGTACCATTATCGATTCTCGCGCGAACAAAGCGCGAATCTCGCCTTCGAAAACACAAGGACTCGTTCTGGCCGTGTCAGAGTTTGTCTTCTAAACACGAAACGAACGAAAGACGTGGATTCGCAGCCCCGCGGCTACGCTGATTGCGGACAAAGACCCCACGACCCGGACCCGAGGCGTTCTCTCGCCCTCGTCCGAGGCTGCCCTGCGTCCCAATCAGAGACGAAATCAAATTGTTTAACACAGCGGACACCAACTGCTATTTAGAGGTGGCATCTGCCTCGCACAATACGGGGCCGGGATTCCTTGGATGCCTGCGGAGCTACGGCAGCCAAAGGAGGACCGAACCCATTTGTTTGTGCAGTTCAACCAGCACGAGTGTCCCGAAAATTACACCTGTCTCCTGCACCAGCTTCTGCTTTCAATTCTATTGCTCCAATTCCTGAAGCGTCTTCTAAGCAGGATTATAATTTTATTATGTACAATCCAACCCATATATTACTTGATATAATTACTTATTTTATTAAACACTAATTTTGTAATGTGTTTGAACTAGTAACTGCAATATTCTAGCTATGTTGAGGTTTTCTACGCGAATTCTCGTTCTCATATGTTACTTTACAAAAATTAGAATTACGTTTCATTTGTCAGCTAGAATATTACTTAATATAAAAATAAAATAAAATAGCTGTCAAATCCTGTTAAATTATATATTTCTTTAAAAAAGTTCTGGAGCTTAATTGTGGTACTTCTAACAAAAATAGAAAAATGTTAGTTTGTCAAATCATTCTTTTAACCCATTTGCATCATGGTTCTAATGATGTATGTCGTATTATTGAACTGCGGATTCTGTTGTTTTATTGAAATTAAGTATACATTTAAATTAATGCTATCGAAAAACATCGCAGATATTTTGGTACCATCAGAGGGTTAGATATCTATAGTCTCGTAATCGCTAACAACACCGGTATACTTCGAAAATAATGAAAGATCATTGACGAGGTGCTGAGAATGTCATCGCTGGAGTCCTCAGGAATAAATTTTGATCGCGGCCCCATCAAGGAGCAATTACAATAGCTGCGGTTTCCGGCGTGAACGGGTCGCGGCGATGGATCAAACCGATAGCGCGATATACATTTGGTATCGCGACAGACGGGATTTCCCGTAACGAGAGCATATAACGAGGCGAAATTAAGGGGCATTGTGCCTTAAACAGATTGCACACTCGCGCGAACGTGACCGGTGGCCGCGTTCCCCGCACGTACACGCGAAGAGGAGTTAGGCTAGCCTGGCCCTGATAAGGCGGAGGAGAGCGAAACGGGACGACGACGTAGACGAAACGAGGGAGCAGGGGAGAAAGAAATAGATAGAGAGAGAGAGAGAGAGATAGAGCGAGAGAGGGAGCGAGAACGTATATACGGTGCACTCAGCCCCGTGTTTGCCTACACGGAAATCCTCTCTAACGGATTCTAACGCTCGACCGAGCTTGCGCTTTTTCATCTTCGATCGACCGACGATTTTCCCTTGTTACGATTCGACCCGGACCAACGTTTACGACACTGCTCGTTTTTACCAGTCTAGCTGAACACGATTCAACTCGGATTTCTTCTACGGACACTTGTAACCGTTATCTTCATGGTCGCTACTAAAATAATGCGAATTTCTTTTCATATTTTTAACACGGTGATGGATTTCATGCATTCGTAGCACTCTTGATCTTTCTTGGCACAGAACCATGCCTGCGGCACAGTAAATTAACGCTTTACCGACCAGATATTCGGCCGTAAACATTTACGTCATTATAGGGTAATTAAATCTACTAACATTTTTATATTTTCATAACATAACGTTAATACTTACTTTATTCTTATTTTAGCCACTGCGAAAGAAATCTAATATATATATATATATATATATATATATAATTATATAGTAATACGGAAGCTTATCGAGATAAAATATTAGGTTGGTGCATATGAATACTATATACTATTTATCCTGTATAAATACTATATACTATTTAGCCCGTAAAAACTGTCCTAAATGTTTAAAATAGCGATAGTCGCTTGGCGAAAGATCTATATTTTATAAAATGTTATATTTTACTTCATTTAATTTCGCAATTGTTTTGTACGACGTATGCGTAGTTTTCATGGGCTAAACAGTATGTAAATGGAGACAGTCTGAAAAATTCCATACTACAGTTTATTGATCCGAAAAATCAGAATTTCTTGATGACAGACATTTATGAATTAAACTCGCGTTGGGAAAAGTGTATTGAAACAAATGGGACACATTTTGATGAAATTAATAGCTTTTGAAAAAAGATATGCAGTTTTATATACTCGCTTAAAAATCCGACATTTCATATGCACCAACCTAATATATGTATAATAAATTATTGGTTGCCTTGGTAAAAAGCCGATTTACAGGTTACTGGTCGGTAAAATTATTTAAAAGAGAAAATATTTATTGAAAATTGTATCTTACTGTAGATTGCAGAAAATGATGGAAAAAAGTATTATATAAAAGGCTAATGATTATGGAAAAAGACAAAGTATCTGCTTCAACGTTTGCAAAAACTTTCAAATTATTCCCATGGCATCTTTTAAAAGAAAGATACATTTATATATAATTTTAGAAACTTCTCCATTACGTTCTGACACATTACACGATCTCGACGCTGCTTTTAAACTAATAAAATAGTCAGAATAATCTGCAGTAGATGATAATGAAAATGGTCAATGTGAAACCAATATCCCAGCAGTCAATGCCGCCTGGTCGTGTTTGCTCGGTCGTGGAAATTAACGTTTCGTGTGCAAATCAAAGGTCAATTAAAACGAAGACGCTTCTCGATATACGATTAAACTGCAGTGGATAGTTTACAGAGCCGCATTCGAATTGTTGAAACAAAGTTTTACATAGAGATCGAGTTCATCGAATTCGGCGACGTGTTTGCTAGCTAGCTGATTTGGATTGGCTTTCGGAGTTAGTTAGGCAACTGCGAATTGATGGTGTTTGATTATTGGAGCTTTGCGTGGAGCTGCATTAAGCACCGATGTTAGTTTAGCGATCTAACTGTTATATAACGAAACGAAAGCATCCGTTTACGTTCCAAGATATCTATTTATTCGAAGTAAATTTAATGTTTGCGGTAAATAAAAATTCAATACTTATTCTAAGTAAAAATTCAATATATATGCTAAGTAACAATCCAATATTTACGCTAAGTAGAAATTCAATATTTACTATAATTCAAAATTCAAAATTTACATTGAATGAAAGTCTAATATTTGTGCTAAATGGAATAATTTTGATAAGTAAGTAATTTATTCTAGGATCACTGAATTAAGAAATTGTGCTGGAATAGTTAAAATGATTATTGAAGTATTAATTTATGTGAAACACAAGAATGATTTGTATTAAGCCATACCTATTCTGTTTCAGGATACGGAAGCAGCTTATCCAAATCAGCACTGGACACGCACACCCACCTCAGGCAGCCTGGTATGTAGTAGGTAGATATTCCTGAGAAGTTAAAGCTCTTCAATTTTTTTTACTATCTTCAGAAGAGAGTAAAAGCAATTAGTAATTTCGCGAAAAAGTTGCCACACGTCTTCCGTCTAACACGCTACGAAGTATAACTTTATACGCGATTCCCTAACAATAATAATAACAATGAAATCTAAACAATCTTACAGCATTAATACTAGAATATTAATGAAATATTAATCATTGAACTACGGATCTTTACGCAATATAAAGATATCCTAAGTCAATTGTAGTTCAAAAGGAAGATAAAAATGTATTTCAATAATTTCAAAGTTTCATATTTGACCTAGTTATTTTTTTCATAAACTTGCAAAATCTTTAATCTATTAACAAATAAAAGGAACAAAGTTAAAGAATGAAGAGATGAAAATCAAAACAAAATTTTCAAGTTATTCATGGTTTAACAAATGAAATACATTCCAATTTAATTGTCCAACGATTGTCAATAGATGCTCCTATCCCTAAGTTGAAAAGTAATGATTTCTCAATGCTCGATAATCGGCTCCCACAAATAGGAATCGTAGATTCGGCGCACGCGCCGCTAACGCGTTAATTGTTACGCTATTAGGAAGATAATGACGGGTATACAGGAGCATAAGAAAAAATGATTACGCTCGCTATAGAGAAACGAGCAGTGACGCGTGAGCCAATCGACTGCGATTTTGTCAAAGCAATTGCACGGAATGACCTTCACGATTATTACGTCCTGTCACTAATCACGTGCGAGACCGGACCCCTCGATCCTCGACTTTTCAAACGGCACACCCAAAAATGATTTCTACTCATTACCATTATTAACACGTTAAGTGCCAAATATTAACTTCGAAAATTACCTCGATATCAAAGTGAATTAATTATCGAAATCGAAACTAAAATTTCGCCATAGAGAATGTTGGTATAACCCTTTTATATCTTAAAAATCCTAAAAACATTCAGTTTATTCAATAAATTACAATCGAATGAAATTTTAGAACCTAGTTCAAATTTAGTGTCACTATAAAATGGAGGCTCGTAAGTGCACTACGTTATTTTGCACTTGAAATACCGAGTTATAAATTCAAGGGCAATTTCCTTATCAGAGCTCAAATCTGCGAGTATACCCAGAAGCATTAATCTCTTTCTCATTTCATAATGCCACGCTTTACTCTATACTTTATTTTATATTACCTCATTCACCTCGGCGTAAAAAGTATATAGAGGAAAACTATTATGGTTGTTCCAATTTTATATGGCTGGAAAAATTGCTCGCCTAGACATTTATATTCGTAATAATAAAATTTTATAGGTTTCGCAAAAATCGGTCTTAATTAATCCTCCATCTACTACACGGTTTTAATTAAAACGTAAAAGTTCTCTTCGCCCTCATTTTCACTTCAAATTTTTTCTTTTAATAAATGATTCACTGATAAAGCGCTACGTTTTGTTAAAAGCGAGAGTTTTTTCGATACTGCTTATCACTTAATTAGATTCTGAATTACTGCGCACTCTTTGTCACAGAGAAATCATATCAACTTAAGAAATCCTTAATTACAACAAACATATAGTATTTCGAAATATCTATAGACTTATTTGTAAATGTTTTATCCTGTACAGTTTTTCGTAAAACTGTTTTATCCCTAATTATATTTGTTCTGATGAAAACGAATAAAATTATTTTAACCAGCGTTTGAAGCTGAATTCTCCGCAGTGCGACGACCGGTGAGCTCTTCGAACGACCGCATAAACATCATTATTTAGATAACGATCCTAATCGTGATCCAGCATCGAAGCAGTCCGCGCAGCTCAGATTTCGAGAAAATAAAATCAGACTCTTACGACCTCATGCAAATCGGAATAAATTACTGCGCAGAGATCGGGAATGGAAAGAACGAGTTTTCAAAGTCAGGAAAGGGGGTCAATTCGGTGCTTTCTTCGCTGACCAACGTGTACGAATCCTCCCGATGGATCCCGGGGATCCGGGCAACGCTCGTTCCCGTTCCCTCGTTTTCGCAGATAAATGGGTGTACCGCGCCCCTTCCCATTATTAACTTGTAAGTGAATTACCGTTCGATCAAAAGACGATCGGCCCGCCACGCGTTCCGAGGGAGTCATCCGGCGAAACGACCTTTGAGGTCCGTCGATTCAGAAGTCATCCCCCTCGACGTTCCACCCCCTCATAATCGAACAAATGTATTTTTACGGAGACGTCCGGGGAGTTATCGGCGTCATTGTTCCCGGGGTATCTCAGACGAGAGATAATAAGATGCTACCGGCTCATTCTGCGGTTCAAACTTCAATTTATCCTCTATCCCGATCGCAAGGATTTGTAAAGTTTGTTACACGATGAGGATAGGTATACGAATTTATACAGGATGAAACAGTTGAAACTGGTCATCTATATATGCCTTGATATTGGTGATAGAGCAGATGATGGAATAGGCTGCGGATTTGATGCATTTATTAGAAGGACCAATTGGTCAAACACAAAATTGTAAAAGAATTAGAAGAATTTAATGATAATGTTACTCGAAACTTCTTTCTAGGATTATCTCAGTTTCCAAGAAAAATTCAAGCAAACGAAAGACCTGAAATAGAAGCTCGATACAACATTTTTTTCTTATAATTGATAAATAGACAGCAAATCTTTATAAAAAATAAAAATTGTCTGCATCGTTTACAAGACATAAAAGCGAACCGTAAGCTTTCTCGTTTCTTTAATGATTTTAAAAAGTTCAAATTAATATATCAACATTCTTAGCTGTTTTTAAACTTTTTACTGTTGTAAGTTAACTTACTCGTTTTTACCATGAATGCATAAAAACCGCAGTCTATTGATAAGCCGTTAATAGCTCTAGTTCAATTTAATTATGAATTCTCATGTTAAGTTTACCGATCGCAGCAATTTGTACGCGAAAGGATATACCAAGCGCAGAACTTTGATTGCCCGTTTCAAATGAATTACTTTCAGTAGAATTTCCGCGTTTCCGGTTGGATCAAGATTTCGGGATCATGTATATCCGTAATCTAGAGCAGCAGGCACAGGAGAAACGACAGGCTCTCGTGTGTTTCGGTTCGCGAGCAACGTCCGCGCACTCTCAGAAGACATTCGTGCACGCCCTTTGAACCACTCCGTCGTTTCGTTCCTTCCAATTGGAATTATTATGATCCAAACGAACTCTATTCTATTGTAGGGTTGCGATTATATCCTTTTGTACGGCTGTAGGGCACTCCACGGCTGAGCAGTAGCGAAACGACGGTGATGACGCATTGTAAGGCTTTTAAAGGGCGATACAGGGAGGACTGGGAAACAACCGTGTAATGGATAGGTATATGCTCGTCAGGGAGGGGAAACGCGTAAAATAGAAGAAAAGGAAGAGAAACAAAGGAGGGAGAGAGAGAGAGAGAGAGAAGGAGAGAGAGAGAGAAAAGGAGAGAAAAGAGTTAGTTACATTCGACTCGGGCGAAGAAATAAAAATTTACGCGGGCTCGTTTCGTTGTCCCACTATATTTTCCCGTGCTTTTTCTCTTTCCATGAAAAAAATCCAAGTTTCTTCTCATTTTCTTCGGCACGCGAGAACGCGAACTGCTTCGTGCCTCTGGAATCGTTTAATCTTCAGGCAATCTCTCGGGGGAAATAAGGATTTTCTTGAAGATTCGTGGGATTTTCGAATTTTCTTAAACTCAACTTCTTTTGTTCTGCGCGAGGAATTATCCCTTCCATATTTACGCACACATTCGCTCCTATCTGTTGTACATTTTGTTTTATGGAGGCCGGCTAAAAATCAGGTGAAACTTTCGTAAAATGGAAGCTAAATTTCGCGATGACAAAAGTGTTTCATTCATTTTATACAAACTGACGGAATTGAGTTGCATTTTTGCAATCTGAATCCTAATCCACGTTATACTATACTAATACTAATTTTGATTCTAGGGGGTGAACTTTATGTCCTGATTCATGTAACTCAAAGATTATTTCTAGTCTAAATTTTGTTCAGAATCTGCAAATTAAATGTGTATTCGAAGCACAGCAAACCAAGAATTAAGAAAACTAAATACCCTGGACTTTGTTCGATTTTTATTTAAATAACAGATATATTCGACGATTTGTCATAGAAGTGTATTTATAACTTCAATAAACTGTAAAATAAGCTATTAAATCGCACACTACGTAATTTTTTTATGTTTTACTTTTATATTATAATATCATTTTTGTTCTTTTTTTATATACTATTTATAAAGTTATTCCAAACTATGTACATGAATTCCATGTAACTCGATAAGGGACTTATTAGCCCGTTAATAAAAAATAATAATAATAATAATAATAAAAGAATTGAGCGCATTTGGTTCTCGGCATCCATTGCGCGGAAGTATTGCCTCAGGACATAAAGGGTCAATAGAAATCGAGTAACGTTAAGGAAACATGGAATCGTTGAACTCATCGAGACCGATTTTACGATGATTTTCCAGATCCATACCAAATGTTCGGAGCGACGAGCAGTCGCCTCGCAAGCTCCGGTTCTGGTCAGATTCAGCTTTGGCAATTTTTGCTCGAGCTGCTCTCGGACTCGAGTAACGCCGCGTGCATTACGTGGGAAGGAACCAACGGCGAGTTCAAGTTGACTGACCCCGACGAGGTGGCGAGACGCTGGGGCGAAAGGAAGTCCAAGCCTAACATGAATTATGACAAATTGTCCAGGGCTTTGAGGTGAGTGACGTTCCGTGAACCTTGAATCCTCCCTCCGCATTTCGTCCAATTGCTTATGCACAGTGATCGCGTATTTAGCGACAGCGTACGCTCGCTGATGAATATTATGCTCGGACAGTTCATAGAGTTTCGCACTTCAATTGAAAAATACAAAAGAATAACTTTGGAAGATTTTCTTTGAATTACTTGTCGCAGGATCAATGGGACGAGGACATTAATTAGTCAGAACGAATGCATTTCCAATTATGTATCTATAATCAGCTGCCGAATGGAATGAACTATCTGAATGATACAATGTCATTATCTATTCAGAGGCAGAATTGATGTCGAGTCACTTCATCTACGCAATTTTGATTTTACATTTGTGCATCATTTTTCTATTGTTCTTTACATATTAACTACTGCATCGTTTTTGGAATAATTTAACACTAAACCTACCGAGTATTGAAAGCAATTATTATATATTGTTCTATGAGAATGACAAGACGGAATTTATTTATACTTCTCGCCATTTTTATAATAATGGACGCTCGAATTCACCAATTGTTTGAATAATTTCTTATGACAGAGACTTTATTACTTGTACAACTAAAATATTCCTCTGTTACGTATTTCCCATTACAAGTCTATCGTAAGTGCATAGAATATATGTACTATCATTTTTATATAATATGTATTATCATTTTTATTTGAATTGTATATATTCGTAAACAAGAAGATCTAATTTATGAAGAAAAACAACAAATTTTCACCAATCTTAAAAATCTGAAAAACCACCCCCGTAGTCGACCCGCGACGAATAACGCTCGAACGCCTCGAAAAAACGAGAAGAAGCGCAAAGAGAGTAGGAGGGGACACGGGAAAACCGAAAAGGAAGAGGAGAAATCCATCAAACGCCAACATTTAATGGATAAACGTCCGTATTGAAGATCCGGAGAGAAAGTAAATTCGTTCGGGTGCGCAGCCAGCCAGTCAGCAAGCCAGCCAGCCAGCCGGTCGGGGTGGGAAGGTAGCGCCCAGACGTGGGTGGCGAGGGGAAGCAGAAATTTCAATCACCGACAGTCAGACCGACGGCAGACGCGGCTATTATTTTTCGATCAGATCGACTGATTATATTACGCGACTGCTCGCTCATCGGCCTTCCTTCGTTCGCCTCCCTCTCACCACCTTTAGGCGGCGATGCCACCGCGACCGATTCCCGTCGAAAACGCGTAGAGAGGCAGTCGTCGCGAGAGAAGTTTTTCAGCGGACGAGCCGTAACTTCGACGAAAAAAACCGTCGTTTCCGTCGCCGCGGAAGCGGCGTCGTTATCGGCGCTGGCAAATAGAATTTATTAAATAAGACTGCCGCCGGGAACCAAGCTGAAAACCCACTCTTTGCTTCTACTCGCGCGCGAGCCCGCGTCTGCATGCTTTTATAGCCGCACGGCCATTTCGCGCGGCCGCCTTCGTAAATCGCGACTTTTATGGCGGAACACGTCCGCGGTCTGGCTCGATCGTATCTCACGCGAAACCGGGGGATGCGGAGGGCAACTGCGAGAGAAAAAAAAAGAGGAGACGAAACAAAAATAAGGAAACCGACCGAGGGTTTGTTCCACTCGTCCGGACGAATAAAGCGAGACCTTTATCGCCCGGGATCTTCGCGGCGCGGTTCGGCCTCCGATCGAGGGAGAAATATGACCGGCGAACGTTCGATGAAGCTTTTTATTCCCGGTGTTTCCGAGTAGGAAGCGCAGGAAATCGATGGTAACTTCGATTTTCTGACTCTTTTTCAGCCGGGATATTTTCCGAGAAAGTTTGCCGTCGCGCGAGCCTGAATAATGGGCCATGATCGTACCCTCGACTCATCCGGTTGCGGTTCGAGTGCTGTTCTTCGTTGATCGTCAAAGTATTCTCAAATTTTGTTGCTGTTTGGCGGGTGCTGAAGTTTTCGAAATTATGTTTTCAGTTTAAAACGAGTAAAGTAGACCTCGGTTTTAACAAAATCAAACAATTAGTCGTGGAGGAATAAGTAAACTTAGAGAATAATTTGAAGTTAAAATATGAAAAATGTCTTTTGACACTAGGTAGAAATAGTGTTAAGAATTCTAGATGTTTATTGCAAGTAGTGAAGACAGCCACCTACTATATGAACTACCTAGTTATATGATCTGATTGTTCACGTAAATGGAGTTTCACTGTATCCCCATTTCATGACGTATTTTACTTGTCTGATCACATGTTGCTCATATTCTATTATTCAGGTTATAGACGACCTCTATTATGCATGCCTGACTATGAAGTATCCTCTTCTACTTTCCTAATCTCCTAGTCTGAGCACAAACATCCATATTCCCCTTACATGATCATATGAACCGTCCAGTGCACACATCGATTAACTCCACTTTTTGAAAAATCTTAAATTTAAGTGTCAAAGCACTTGGTATAGTCATAACTTTTTATATTTATAATAACTTTCCTGAATAATAAAAATTAACACCATTAAACGGCAAAATTTTTTTGGCCATTGAAAAATAAGTAATTTATTTCAGAAGCCATTTCGATTAACTCCATACTCTAATGTAATCGTTGTTTTGTTGCCATGCATCAATGCTTTTTTTTTAAACAGCCGAAGATGTTTCCCCCTCTCAATAATACTGGTAATAAAATCGCATTGGCAAACAGATAAAAAAAATGTTTGTTTGGCCAGAAACTGAAGGATCTCGTGGGTCTCAAGAAAGGGCATAGCCGATTAAGATGGTCAAAACTGCCCTTAGAGGTTTTTCAATGAGTCATATACCGTTCGATAGCTGACCAATAAAAACTCATCTGCGCAAAATTTTAACCCTGTAACTTGTCCGTGAGGGTAGTTACAGGGTAAATTAGATTTCGCGGTTTTCCGGCATTTTTCCACCTTTAGCGGATTTCTAAAATTTTGAAAAAAATATGGCTTATTTTGGACATCAAGCCGGATGTTATAGAATTTTGTCAGGTAAAAAAAATTTTCCCGTTAAAATCAGGGTCGCCACAGTAATATTCCTGATGAATTAATCACAAATAATATATTATAACAGAACTGTCAACATTCATTTTTATGGAAAAGCTGTAATAAAAATATATAATAACTAACTTTTTCTGTAATGAAAAACTTAAAAATTTAAAGACTGAATTTAACTTTACTGCTTTTTTCAGTTGCCAAATTGATTAACTCCACCAGTCACATAAAAACTGTAACATTACCGACGATTATTTTTTGGCTATTCTTTCTTGTTAATTTTATACATCGTTAAATGAAAGCTATATCTGTATTTATGCATTCTACATTATATATGTGAATCTATGTTATAACAGGAATTTTAAAAAACAATGTACATCATTTCATCGCGTTTCTCGACTTTTTGTTTTATGGAGTTAGTCGATGTGTGCACTGAACGGCTCATATACGGTTTATTTCTCACTAGTTTCTCACTCTGCATCTGCTACAACCGTCTGACAATGAACTACCCTCATACTCTTTTCTAATCTAATATTAAACTGAGCATAAACATCTACATTCCTCTTGACTGATCAACGCATACTCTGGCAGCATGGTATACATGGAAATGCACAAATTTCTGACATTAGAGATGAAAGTCCGAAATATTCTAAAGATCAGGCATAACACTGATATTAGTTTCAATATTGTCATATCGTAACCGCTAGCTGGAAAATCGATTTTAATACTGGTATCTGGTGTCTATATGTGTAAAAAATATCGAAATATATATTGTTATGTGACGTCCATACCGGTAAAAATACCAAAATATTAACAGGTTTAATACCAGTTACAAACCTCAAGTTTAATTAGAATAATACCATATGCGATCGTATCGCAACATTGTGACTGGATATAGGTAAAAAATATATCGATATTTCGATTTCTATAAAGGATACAAAGGTACAGCCGAAAAATACGGATATAATTATTAGTACTTCATATACCGTATGCACCGATCTGTGTCTCAAACTACTGCGGTCCTGTAGATCTCTAAGCTTCCCTTACAGATTACTACGCACCAGGTGAGATAATTTAACGGTTGCATAGAAGGCAATTTTGAATTATGCTTACAGGTACTACTACGACAAGAACATCATGACGAAGGTGCACGGGAAGAGGTACGCGTACAAATTCGACTTCCAGGGGCTGGCAGCGGCGACGCAGCCAGCGGCCGCGGACCCGGCCGCGTACAAATACCAAAGCGAGCTGTTCATGTCCGGGTACGGGCACGCGAAGCTGAACCTGATGCCGCCGCCGGCCGCCTCGGTGTCGGTCTCCGTTCCCGGCGGCCTGTTCCAATCAGCGTCCAGCTACTGGTCGACGAGCCCTGGCGCGAACCTGTACGCGGGTCACCACACGGCCTCCGGCCATGTGCCGCCCCATCTGGGCACCTACCCCCACTACGCATGACCCACCGCCGAGCATTGGGGCGCACTGGGTACGCCACGTTAACGAGTTTCTACCGAAAGAATTAAACGACCACGTTGTACTCGACTACTGGTCAACGTGGACCGTCAGCCAGGCTGTACAGTTTTCCCGTCGTTCGTCTCTTTCCTATAAGCTGACATCTTGAACGGATCGAATCTTACAACGTGTCTGCCCTTTTCCGCTTTCTTGTGACTACCCTCGTGTGGTCCTTGGTTGTCCAAGTTCCACTTAGCGGACAATGCTTACGCCATCGCTATTACGGTGGCGCATGTTTTCATTGATACGGGTTTTACACTACAAATACAACCTTTTGCAGGTTATGTTCAATTTTAATTAAAATCAAGCTTATTCTTTTCCAGATCGTATCGAACTTTCCTCGAATCTGGTGCATTCTTTGGCGATTCCTTTTGATCTTTAGATTATTATAGAAACACACTTTTGTGGGTCATATATACCTTTCTGAAGTCAAATTCGATCACTTGTAGATCACCTCTATTCAATTTAAATACACCCTTCTGCAAATCAAATTAATCTCGTGGGTCTCTCGAGTATAAAACAATATCAGATACGTAGTTTATGTTTTATATTGATATTTAGCTGTGTTTATGTTAAGCAGTTATACGGAATAATTTATAGTGATATGAAAAACGTATGAACTGCGTTATTGAATATATTATTACTTTATTAGATTTTATATTGTAACGTATTGTGTATCTCGACAATCAGCGAGAACAGAATGTCGATGGAAAATGATGTCTGTGGAATTAGAGTATCAATGGAAACAGAACGTCTGTATATCGATGAAATAATGTCGAGGAAATCATTGTCCATCAAGTGGAATGGACCTGACCGAGTTAATATTTGAAGGTACACGTGTCCGAGCATTTCGATATAAAGACGAATGGAGGTTAATTCTGTAGCTACAAGGAAAAACGCCACAAGGTGGGGTATAAAAAATTTAAGTTTATGAATTTACATATTTATAAAAAAAAGCGGAACAATTTCTATACACTTAAAGATATTACGTAATTTGAAACACTACTAATACGAAGCATTAGCGATTACAACATTAGGCGACAATATCTCGAAAGGGGAAACATGTGACTTGCGACGTTCTTCCTTGCAGTCACATAATTATTCTGCAGAGCTCTGCCACTGCATGGTCCCTCTCTTCGGTTTCAATACTACGTTGAATTTTGCACATTTGTGAATAGACTGCAACTCTATGCAAGAAAATTAGTTCAACTAGAACAACACGAAATTGTGTCGAATAAATGGCAGATCTCTGTCCTGAACCAAACAAAATTCAAAACCAGAATAAAATATCTCGAAAATATTGAGATAACGTCATTTACAAAATGCTGAATTAGTATAGTCCATCAAAATACTCCAAAATTTTACGGGAATAACACGACGAAGCACTTAAATTGAAAAAATTTAGGAACGTAGAGAGTCTATTTAACAAATTGAATTCACCGGATTCAGGGGCTATTTCACGAACGAAAATACGAGATTTGGAATTATTGCGCGAACAAATTCGAAACCTATTTTGGAGGACGTGTCAATCGACGATACGTATTTTGGTATCGTGTGCCGGTGCAACCGTGTTTGATTCGCTTCGTTCAAAATAACGTGTTGGAGCGAAGTATCGATCACGCGTGAAAACTGTACGAGGACCACCATCGATTCACGGCCGACGGTGCGCCCGAATTATTGTAAGAACGTTGTACATACAATATAATGGATTGCGTAAGTACAGGGTCGCACGTTCGCAGGACGATTCTCGATAGTCGATTTATTCGTGATGCGAGATCGAGTTCCCCCGTTTCGCTCCAAGAATTTTTGAAAATGTTTGACGACATTCAGACCAGATTTGCCGGTTGTGTAAATTTATTTTCAAATCGAAGTGTTCTCGTTTTTAACATACTGAAAATATGAAAAATTCTACTCTAAGTTGACAGGATTCCCGAATTTTATACGTTCGATGTGTGAATTAGGAAGCTAGTTTATGACATTCTTGGAAGAACTTGCAATTTTGTACACGAAGACAGAAAATAAGGTCGTTTGTCGAGAATGATTCTGTTGAAGGGAACGTCGTCCTGTGCGGGAATAACAAACCGGCGAGCCTCCGTAAAGCAACGCCGGCATTTCCGACTGGATGGAATCGAGCATGCACATTTTAAGGACACTACGTGCTAACGACGACGCGAGGGAATCGAAGTGTCCAGTTGAGATGAATTTCTGTAAACGCTTTCGCAATCGGTGCTTGCACGAGATATGCTTGAAAATCGAAATCTAAATGCGACCATCTAATCTTATCGTACTAAATTCATTTTAATCGCTTCACGAATCTTTCCTTCGACTAATATAGGAAATGAAGTTCTGCGAAAATAATTCGTCAATTTGTGGCATCGATGATCGGCGGCCAGTTCTCAGTTGAAATTGTTAACAATGAGTCGTCGATTGCGAAAGCGTGAACAATCACGCGTTGCGGCGCCATGAAACCTCGATCGTCGACGAAATGTGCGAAATGTTCGATTCAGGCCATGAGTAATGCGTGTATTATAAACTCTTTTAACTTATTTGTTACATAACGATGTATAGATAGAGGAACCGCATATCACCGTTCGTAAAAAAAAAGACAAAAAAAAAAGAGAGAGAGAAAAAAGTCATCGTGAGGCATGCTTCTCGAGGTTGGCGCACGTTCAAGGGACGCGCGCTCGCATTGGTACTTTATTTTTCTTTGGGAGGTGTTCCTTCTACGGCCCTTGTGACACACTGACCAACCAGACGGTATGATTTTACAACGAATTTTCGAGATATACTGGTTCGGTCATGGCAACCTGACTCAATCACCAGCGACCAACGAAAAATTTTTACTATTATTGAGCGGTCCACGGACTAGCGAGCGATTTTCGCCCCGGATTAGCGATGGCCGAGCTATTCTCCACGATTCTTCCCCCCGGATGTTCGCGAACTATTCGAAACTAGCCGTTCACCAACGAAAATCTCAATTTCTCAGATGTTTCGACGAGCCTTGATTTTTTGTCCAGTGTTCCGAGACGTTTATGTAGTTTTATTAAAGTCTAGAAAATTCTTTACAAACAGCTCGATGAAAAGACTGCAATCAGAAATGTAACAATTTTGAAAACGATAGGTTGTCTTTGAAGATTGTATCCCCAGAATCTTATACTTCTTATGGTTGGCTGTTAAAGACTAAGAACATAGTTGCAGTGACCACGGTCTTCGAAAAAATCTCTCTGGCAGAGTCGCGATCAGGCTCGAATTTCTGGAACGACCTAACAAGATAATAAATTAGTACTATGTAACGAGAGAATAAAACTTGGCGTGTACAATAGAGCCTCCTGTATACCATCTAGAAAGACGAAACAGAATAACCGTTCTTCTAATTCCATATTTCACTGGTCCAAGTACAAATTAGAAAAGCAAACAATTTACACGTGTAAGCGACAAAATCCAAAAACTAAAAGGACTACTTCCTTAACCTTTCGACTACGGCAGATTTTGATACATACCGTGCACAGAGCACGGACATAGTACAATCACAACCTATACTATGAATGACGGTGCGCACATATTTTAGATTTAAATGGTCAAAATGGTCAAAATGCTGAACCGTATTACATACATTCGTTAATAATAATAGTGATAATAGTGATAATAACAATAACAACAATTTCTGATAAAATAGTCTATCAGAAGGAAACTTCCAACATCAATAAGCGCTGACGGTGGTCCAAGGGTTAAGGAACAGTGTTTAGCGGATCTTTGAGATCCGGAAGCACAGGCGCAGGTAAAATTGTCAAACTGTTGAAACGCTAGATGATAAGGCATGTTTAAGAATCGAAGGCTCTACTGTAGGTGGCCAGGAGATCGATCAACCGCCGACCAATCGCCCATCCCAACGAAAGCTCGAGTCGCAACAATCGGAATTCCAAAGTACAACGTCGAGTCATATCAAAGCCGAGCGTAAGATCCCCGTAGCCGCGTTCTCACCGTCGTTCATCGCCGATCAGCCGCGAGTGATGCGGTCGCTCTATCTATGTGGGAAGAACGGTGGGACAGGGTCACCAAGGAGAGGCCGGAAAAACCGGGCCGAGAGTCTCGGGCCCGGAGAACCCGTCCAGCGGGCCAGCTGAACAAGGCGACCCAGCCCGCCGCGATAAGGTGTACCTCTGTCGAAGAAGCGTAACTCCTTAAGTCGTATACTGTATCATACCATTCGTAAGACCCCAAGCATCCCTAGAATTACTCTAACGATTAGCGTACCGGGCCCGTCGCGCGCTCCGCAGAATCGTCCACCGACGGCCGCTCGCGGAAACTGGCGAAGGCAACAAGATGGCCATCTGAATCCAAAAGATTCTTGACATTTCGTATGGTTCTTTGATCCTGACGATCGCGAAAGCTTTCGGATACTTTACCAAAAGATTCGAAGGCTTTTCGGAAACGCTGGCTTGAAAATGGTTATCGAGGTAAGCATTAATCCCTCGCTTTGTAATGGCGTCTCGAAGACGTTGCGATGTCAAAGACTGTTATGATGCAACAGTATATCGTAGCAAGATAATCGTTTACCGCTGATTTTCAAGTAATACAAAAGCTTTCAAACCATCTCAAATTGTCGTGTGCTGATAACAAATTGTTAAGGACTATGTGCAATATAAAAAACAGCACGAACTTATAGACTAAATGAATAGTGTCTCTTGATTTGACCCTGAGGACTTGATTGCAAGGCAAGAGATTAATGCGGTATAGATTTTTAACAAAATAGTGATTCTTTATATCCAACAGGTGTTACAATACTTGCGAGTAGGACTGCTTTCGTAAATACTATCGACGTAACCAAACACCTGTGAACGCAGAGAAATAAAGAACAGTGCGGTTTTTCTCTTTCGAAAGAGAACTCGAATTCTAATAGTGAACGACGAAATTTCTTTGATAATTGTAGCGAAAAGTGAAGAGGTAGAATAACGAGACGAATCATTTTCGGGCCAAAACAATTCGAAATCCGATCTGACTCGTGTCCAGGCCATCGCGGAGCGACGCCAAGTCCGTTCGAGCCTGATTTTCCAAGCTGGTTCTGCAGAGCGTCGGGGGCTCTAATGTAGATAGGGTGTTTTCATGTGTAGCGTAGGCGTGTAGAGGACATAGTCATAGCGCGAGAATGTATTAACGTGTGCGCGATCGAGCGAAACCGATAATCTGTGTGCACGAGCGAGGAGCGTGTGCGTGTATAAGCGTAAGGTTTGCATGAGTGCGTGCGAGTGGGCGTGATTCTCGAAACCTGTACCGAGGATGATGATGATAATAATAAAGATGACGATGACGACAATGACGGATGAGTGTGAGCGAGAGAATGCAAGAAAAAAAGGAGCGGACGAGACGGGTTGTTTGGCACTAGCATAGACCGCGTTAGGCTAGGTAGATAAGCGACCCCTTCGAGTCAGAGGAGCCGAGTTTCGTCGGAGGTCGGAAGACTCTCTCTCGTCACCGCCATCATCATAGTCACCGGGGTAGAAAGCAAAAAAAAAGAGGAGAGACAAAGAAAAGAGAAGAAGGAGAAGGATCGAGAGACGCGTGGACGTTGAAGGGACACAGCAGTCGGTCGGGGAGGGGTGCGGGGGAAGGGGCGCTGTTGTTGTTCTTGTTGTCGTGCGCTTGTATTAAAGTCGCCATGTTCTAATTAAACGTGCCGACGGGGTTGTATCAGTCGTCGGCAAAATCAATGTGGCTCTCCCTGTATCTCTCTGGTGTCTGTGCACCGCATCTATACGGACGGAGATTGCGTAACGAAATGTACGGCTGCGTTCGCATGCGCACGAGCTCGCTCGTGAGCTCGTTCGCGAGCTCGCAAGCGGGTTCGAGCTTTGTGCTGGCAAAGTTACCGCCGGAGGAAGAGGTGGAAGCCTGGTAATACCTGTTCCCTGTCTCGCTCCGGCAGCGTAAACGAAACTCAGAAAAATAGGAGACAAAGGGGAAAGGAGAGGACACAAAGGACAGCTACGAAACGAGGATGAGAGACTCCTGGAGGGGTTGAAATGAAGAAAAAAAACAGCCCGAGAGAGAGAGAGAGAGAAAGAGAGAGGAAGACAGAGAGGGAATAAGAGGGGGTGATGGAGTGAAGAAGAGAGAGAGGGACAGAGGAAAAATAAGCAACACACGGTAGGTCAGCCTTGGTTGTCGGCGGTTGGCGAATTGGTCGGGTTGCCATGGAGAACGCCGAGGTATTCCCTGGATTCGGGTCCGCCCCAACGGGAAACCCCCATTCGGGAAATTCGTGGCGTCGCCGAAGCCGACGCGATGCCGAAGGTTTAGCCCGGCTCGGCTAATCGATTCTGCTACCAATCAGCGCCCGCGCTGTTCCCTCCTCGTCCTCTCCAGCAAGACTGTTCACCCACCCATCCCTCGACAACCCTCTCTCGACCCTTCTTTCTACCCTCTTCACCCTTCCAACCCTGACCACCCCCGTCTCCTGCCCACCATCACCTTGTCTCCACCTACACGTGTCCTTCGCGCTACCACTTAGCTACCAGGCCAGCCGTCTGATCCTCTGTGTACGGTTATTACCACCGGATAGGAGTCGGCTTCTTGATAGAGGCAACCGGGACTGAGTGCCCGCCAATCGACGCTTTAACCCCTTTCTCGGTATTTCCCTTGTTTAAGGGGAAAGTAACGTGCAGCGCTGTTGAAAAGGGGTGAGGAGAGGTTTTTCGGTAATAGTTGCCAGTAATTAGAAAAGATCGACGCCTTTGTCCACGCGCTGTTACGTTTTCACTCGTGACGCGAATGCTTTGAGAGCATCTCGTTCGGGGACGACACTTCACACCGGAGGGCTTCAAACGTTTTTTTTTCAAGTTTTTCTGTTTTATTTTCGCCAAGATTGAGAGCGAGATACAGAGAATTGAGAAAGGTGGAACTGGGGTAATCGTGGCTATGGTTTGGGAACGAGTGAAATCTAATTAGTTCCCCCATTGCGGAAATTTGTAATATTTTTGTTCTTTGCTTTTAATTATAACCATTTGGTCGAACTAGAAATAATATCTCTGTTGAGTTTTTCAATTTATGTTGATACAGAATATTTTCTAACATCTGTTGAATTCTCAATTGTTCTTGAATTTTATAACTGTTAGATTATTATTAGTTAATTCATTTTTTTATGTTTCTGACGCAGGTTACTTGTAATTTCTCCCAGTGTCTCCAAGAGTAGTAATATGACCCTTTCGTTACGCAACCATAAAAACTTAATTTGGAAAATTAATCTCTCCAAGTTATTAAATAGTCTATTTAATATTCAGATGATTACAATTTTTAGCAATTCGAATCATAAAAATAATTGCAATCTCTATATCTAAAAACAGAAAGTAATGCATCGTGGGTAATAACAACTGCTATTAAAATTCCCCAGTCCCTAAATGTAGTATAAAAATTTGTTTATCAATATTTTTCTGTTCTTACAAGCTGCAAATAAATTCATAGCATACTCTTTTGTAAAAATTACTTCTAATTAGTAAACTAATACATATGTTATCAGTAATAATGGAAATAAAAATTTTTGTATGTAATTAACAGAATATGCACGTTAATATTTTCAAATCTTCATTTGCTGGAAAATTTCAATGTAGGTATGTCCAATTTCTTTGCAAATACTTCCACGGAAAGACTATAAATTAATTAAAAGTTGAAACTAATAAAACAAACTAAAAAAATAAGTAAACACTATTAATTTAATTAAAAAGTACCTCATCAAGAACATTCCAGTACGTACATTTGAAATTCTTAATAACACCTAAGATGGCGCTACCGTCTGGCTTCGTACATACATCCCATAAGAACCAAATATTTCTAGTTACAAAATACAATATATTTTTCATGGAATCCTAGAAAAATTCTTCTGAAGTATTAATAAATAGCAAACAAAGATGTTCTCATATTTACCAAATCAAAAATTTTTCATAGCGCGCAACTCGACGAAAACAATTGACATTGGTAAACAACTATGTAATTGAAATATTTATCAAGATGACTTTCAGAACGCATTCATACAAAGTTAAAAATACATTATACGTAAGTTCTGGGCTCTGGAGTACGGAGAAAGCTCGTTCTCAGTTAGCGAACAGTCACCTACGCCTTAAAACTTTCATAATCTGATCTTTATTATATCTTGCAACCTATAAAAGGATTTCAAATATTATTTGACGCGAAAGGATAATTGCACATTTCTATAAGGTTCTTGTTATAGATATTTTCAATTAAGCAGACAGTCGAAATGACTATAAAACATTTGGCAGCCGGTAAGATAGTGTTACTACGAAATTCAAAATTTGCGTAAGTGAAAAAGATCTTTGTTTAATAAAGCTGTCATTTCAGGATCTGTTTTTCCCCCCCTTGAACCTGGAAAAATACGTTTATACAGTATGCGATTTTGCCCGTATGCACAAAGAATTCACCTAGTCCTTGACGCAAAACAAATACCGTATGTCAAAGAGCCTAACAATCTACTTTTACTTATTTTTGTTATTGCAAGTTTTAACTTAAATATCTTATTAATATGTACCTTATACATCTTATCAATAATTATCACATAAGCAAATACTGCTTATATATATTACTTTTTTTAAATTTATTCTTATTTATTTACAGATATGATGTTGTTTATATTAATCTAATGAATAAACCTCAATGGTTTTTAGAGAAAAGCCCATATGGTAAAGTTCCTTGTATAGAAATGGATGGAGAAGAAACATTGTATGAAAGCCTTATCATTGCTGACTATTTGGATGAAGTATATCCCCAAAACAAACTTTATCCAAACAATCCTTTGGCAAAAGCCAAAGATAAATTACTGATTGAGAAATTCAATTCTGTTATAAGTACTATTTATAAAGTACATATGCTTTAATATAGACATTTTGCAACATTTTGTGTGACATGCAATAAGTAATTTATGATTTTAGCTGTATCTGAATACATCTACAGTACGTGATGTGTTCGAGGAGGCATTAAAAGGCTTAGAACTGTTTGAAAGGGAACTTACAACCAGGAATACAGCCTTCTTTGGTGGTCACTCCCCTGGAATGTTGGACTTTATGATTTGGCCATGGTGGGAAAGAGCAGGTGTACTTAATATCTTACGAGGAGAACAATATGTTATACCTCAAAATCGTTTCAAAAAACTGGTATGTTGTGATGTCACTTCATCAGTAAAATATAAAGTTATCGTTTTTAAATAATCAATTATTTTAAACGCATTTATTTATAATTACAGTTAGAATGGAGATCTGCCATGAAAGAAAACCCAGCAGTTAAAAATAGTTACTGCAGTACTGAAGTACATGCTAAATATACACAAAGTCGTCTTGCTGGAACACCTCAATATGACTTAATGACTGCATAACTGAAAAAGATTTGTTTTTATATCTCGTATACAGTATTACTAAAAAAAAAAAAAAAAAACAGTAACTACAATATGACTAATGGTGTACAGAGATGTTATGATACAAAACTAATATAAATAATGCATTTCTGTTTTTTATACAAAAATATGAAAGTTATGTTTGCACGAGAGGTTAGAAGAAATATATTTTGATTGTAACAGTTATCTAAAATATTATAATTATATAAATATAAGGAAATATTTATTAATCAATACGATCTTCTGTTTGTTAATATCAAATTTAATTTTCATGAGATTAAAATTTTGCGATTTATATCATGGTTTTACAAATTACATTTTCTCATAAAATTATATTCATATTAAAATCAATACTTGTGTGACAGAATTCATAATATAACACTAAAACATTTCACAATTATACATATAAACGATATTGTTTAACAATATATGTACATCTTATAGTAAATGTCAATATAATCATAGCTATCGCTAAGCATAAAGTGGAAAAATGACGTAAATACAAGGATTGAAGATTAAAAGTGCGAATGAATTGTATAAGTACTACTTAAAAAATGATTTAATTTGTAGTGCTCGTCATATTATACATAGAACAAAAGTCGTCTCTGCCATTTCACTCATCATCTCATACATACATTTATTTATAGTAGTTCTGTTAACTTAAATAAAATTACTTCACTTTCTCGCTTATGTTATTTTCTCTTTCACATATAGATAAAATTAAATCTGAAACACAAAATACAATATATACTAAAAAAATTAAACAGGTATGTGTATCATAAATTTTGCTGTGTATTTTTAATTACCTGCAAAGTGACTGTGGTAAAGAGGAAATAATGGGTCCGTATCCTTGTGAATTATCATACAGCTCGAATAATGGTGCGGCGACTAGTTTATAATTTTTTGGTACAGCAAATAAGGCTAAAAAATAATAAAAGTTTACGTCACCATCAAATTAATTTGCTACAATAATAAAGCATGTTCAAAAGATTAAAATTACCTTTCTCTTGTAACTGCACTAGGAACAACCTTTTATGTTCCTTTGGTTTGGTGATATGTGGTGGTACATAGGGATACTGAGGAGGTTCGAAATTGGGTCTCCACCAATTTCCAATGGTATCTTCTATCACCCATTCTTGTTTGACTCCATCTTGACGTCCGAATGTCTAAAAATTAATTTAATATTAAACTATATTTCATTTCAGTTATACTACACTTTCATATATGTTTGATGTACGCGATTAAAACACATCCTTCTTCGTTCAGTCCACTAAGAACATGGTTACACAATTTTATTATATATTTAGAACAACTATATAATCTTATTAAGATCGTTAACATTTAACCTTGTTAACGATTCCCTATATGTTCCTGTTATTTTTGCACAATCGATAATATAAGCCAAAAGTATTTATTAAAATACTTTCGACTTCTTTGCTTACAGATACCTAATTGAATGAAACAGCTGTTGTACATAAATACATCATTTTAATAAGAATCTTGTGAAATGCATAAAGACTTGAAAACTACCTATATTGATTACACCAGGAAAAACCATAGTCCTGTACGATTCAATTAATAAGGTTCTAACGAGAATTTTTAGTACTATCTATAATTTCATACAATTTTTCCTTTCGTTATTTGTTTCACAAATCACAACAAAAAGTTAATAACAATCTGTACAATACAATCTTCTTGTTATAATATTACAATCTTCGTGGTTTGCTTCTTTCATATTTGAACTAACACATATAACGAGCGAAATAAGAACAATGTTCTTAGCTAACCATGGCCCTTATATAAGGTAATAAGTTACAATTTTTATGGCTACGAACATTGAAGTGTCCGGGCATGCAGCACACTAAAGTGTATATCCTAATGTAATAAATTAAAAAGTCCCTATTTTGAGCTACAGGCCCGGTTACATAAGTTCTACAAACATTTTTAGGATTGGTATAATAAGTTCATAAACAGTGTTACAATCTAACATATCAAAATGTCACTCCTAGCTACCTCATAAGGTAGCATTAGGCGTCGTGCTAACTGTTACCTCTGTAAGGAGCCGTTTTAGGCCCTCTACCTCGTCTTCTCCTGCATTTAGTTCTCCACCAGGCCTATAAATGAAAAAGAAAGAGAAAATAAAGAAAATTTGTTATGTACCAATGAATATTAATAAACACAATTCACTGGAAGAATAAATAATACTTACAACTTGAAGAATGTTGTTCCTAATTGTAGAAGGAGGACATGTGGTAGTCCATGTTCATGTACTAATAGAACTCCTTCTACACTGCGGCGCATTCCAATTTTGTCGAATTCATCTCTCATGCGCTGAAACCTTGCTGGTACTGACGGATCTTTCTCGAAGAGTGGCTCTTTTGTTCCAAATGTATAGTTTGTCAAAGGATATCTATGATAAATGAGTTGTATTTTTGTGTTAGGTTCTTATATGTTTAACATAATCCTTCAGTAACTAAATCCAGTTTCTTCAACACTATTTCCACAAAAAGTATTACAGTATATAATCATAAAGATTATGCAGATACTCACTATGGATCAAACATTTTGAGCATGTAACTTTTCCCCTGGCAAGTTTCTATTAACTTCCATATTCGATATAAAACGAAAAATATTATTTTTCATGCAAGCAAGAAGAATAATGTACAAATTGATGGTATAAAATTCATTACTTTTATCTGACAATCTTCACATTTAAAAATGTATGTACATCAAATTAAAAACACATATAATAAAATTGTAAACAGGTATTGATAAAACATTTACCTGTAAAATTTACAAGTCTTGTATATAAATACAATGTTCAACAAGGTTCAACAAAGTATCATATAACAAGTAAAACAGAACATCGTATCAAATAATTCCAAACTTTTATATAGAAACCACATACATTGTGGTCACTTAACAATAAAGTACAAAATATCAACTGCAATTGATATATACACATTAGTGTAGTACTTATAGTATTACGTGTTACATTAGCTATAAACTTCTTTCACTAAACATATTTGTGTTGTTTCCTTTTAAAGTACTTAATACTTATGTTTATATTGCTATTATATTGTAAATTTATAATTTCTTTTTCATACGTGTAATGTGATAATAGGTACATTTTGCATATGCTAGATCAATATTAGATTCTGATATTTTTAATGCTACGCAATAATAAATACTTGCATGTCAAAATGTAAATACTCTGTTAATATTCTTATAGCTATGTTGTTGGCTCTTTACATCATTTAAATTAAGAAAGTGCATTGTAATGTTTTCAGAGGTACATAGTACATATCGATTACATTCTTCACTGGTTAGTTGAATATGTAAAACATTACAAGTAGCGCATAAATACAAGATATAAATCCCAAAGTGCATATATGCTTTTTTTTATATTATTAGGTTTGTCTTATATGTTCTAAAACAACAAACTTTCATTTCATAAAAAGTTTAAAACATTCTCAAACATTTATGTGCATTATATGATTTCTTAGATTAAGAAACAGACATAATTATGGAATGAAACAAATACATTCATAATAGCGTAAGTACAAAGTATTTTATAATGGAAGTTTCACTTTACATAAACTGCATGTAGCCAATTTATGAATAAAAAAAATACAGACAGGTTTCATTGGAAGAATTACAGGTTGCATAATTCTTAGAACGCAACAATATGATTTGGATCATTATTTTGTACATTTTTTCTTTTACACAGGGCATCAAAATAATTTATATTACACAAGTAAAAGTAATGGACAGTGACAATTCAAGTACGCATTACAAAATAACAGTCACTGTTTAACATCTATCACGATGATCATGAGAAATAACAAAAAGTATTTTGTACGCAAATATACATTTAATGTATAAAAGAGGCCAATGTACCTGGTACACAATGGCTACTGCTTTTATAAATTCATTAGTAATGGGTACGTACAAATGTAATGTTATAATAGAAATGAAATTTCCTTCAGTTTCTTAGTAATCAGAACTTAGTATAGTTCAAATATACTATACCCCATGTAAATAGAGCACAGAGGGTATAATTTTAATCTATATTTGGAAATTTTAAGCAAACGTTTATAGTTTTTGTTCAATAAATAGTATTGCGATATTTGAAAAATAATGATACGTAAATATAAGCACGCATACTAATCGAAATTTTTAATATAATAAAATGGTTGGTTATGTCGTGTTATGGCGCGTGAAGGTAAATCGTTAAATTTAATTAGCATCGGATATAATCAAGTCGAGTGCTGCTTAAAATTTCCATAGTTACTTAACAAAAAGGTGAACAGCCGTCTCATGGTTGTACCATGTAAGATGCATTGAAAGGTGTTAGGAACATAATTTTAATTACTAGCGTCTCTTAACCGGCCATAGTTGTGTTCTACAGGAGAGGCAGTCAAAACATTAACTCTAAAAAATAATGTAATTAAGTTACATATTGATTATCACTTACAAATTCACTGTCCTGTTGATAGTTACAGATTGGTTCTGTAGCACTTTCCCCTCAAACGAACTGTTACTTGCTCTCCTTGGCCAGCCACTTCCCTTAACTTGAGTTGTTGCCATCGCCATTTTTCTCTTCGTTACGCTCAGCGAACTCAACGATCCAACGTCTACCCGCGCAACCAAACCACTTCTTGTCTTCTCCAATAGTACCCTGACACTGTTTTGCAAGCTAAACAGTGTTGCCAGATAGTGAATATAACGTGTTGACCAATGATGATTACTCACGCTGTCAGCAGATGTCGCTTTCTGTTCCAATTGCAGATTGTTCAATTGATCAAATACGGTGCAAAATGTAGAATTTATGAGTAATTTATGTAAAAGGATACATTAAAAAATAAATGAATGCATACTTATACAAGATTTTAAAGTTTCGTTATAATATATACGAATTTTCTAATATAAAAATGACATTGTAAATTATCCTTAAACTATCATTACTCAAGTATTTCTCGTGAAAAATGTTTACTAAGTCAATATCGACAATTAAACCTATTATTGTATTATCTAGTAATTATAAATAAGTATAAACGATTCATAAATGAACAATGTAAAAACATAGCTGATTTACATTGAAGTCTGCTTCTTCATGAATCGTCTTCATGAATTGTATTGGCAACAGTGAATAAGGTCTGCGGGGTTTCCATAACCGATCGCACGGACAACGGCAGCCATTCCGGGATACGCTTAGAAGAGGCAGCGTTTGGCGTTCCTTGGAAAAGAAAATTCCTTTTTTGTCGCGTTCTAATTTGTTTACGGCGTCCATAATCAACATTCTTCTTATGAGATCCGCCGTTTTTGCATAGTAAGTTCGGTGAGTCAAATATTTTGTTGTGCTTCTCAAATTTTTCTATCCAGCGTTTATAATTGTCTTTCGAAAATGGCGAATTGTTGGGTAACACAACGTGAAATTGTGTTCTTACTCTGGCCTTAGAAGTTCGCCGACCTTGAGCATAGTGTTCGTCGCACATTAGATTTCCTAGTCTATACACATTTTTGTCGTTTTCTTAGATAATTCGGTTATTAGTGTAATTTTCTTTGTCTTTAAATATATCTTTTTTGTGATCCAAAAGTGTTCGTTGATTGTTACAATTTTATTGTATACAATAGAGTGTCCCATGAGTCATTTAGTCTTCACTGTATCGATTATCAACATTGTGAATTGTATTGTAAATAATAAAAATTGAATTTGGAGAAGTATTTATGAAATAATACGATCATTATGAAATTGATTCATTTTTTGTTTAGAAAATATATTTAAAAAATAGCATTACTATCGTTTTTAAAGGAAGCAACACATTCTTAAGATTCAGTTTACACTGCTCAATTAAACTTTAATCAAATTGATGCTTAATGTTTTTTTTATAGTTACAGTCTGCAATTGTTCATAAGAGGTTTTAGGTATAGTATGGAAAAAATGGTGTGTGTTGCAGGATCTTAGGCATCTCAGTGTGTGTTAGGTGACAAGATCAGGTATCAACAATCATCAGTGGACATTTATACAATGACATGGTGCAGTTGACTCGTTTCTGCTTCTCCATTTTATTGTCCTTCGCTGATGGACTGTTTGCTGCTCGGTCGTCTTTATTCTCGTCAACTTCTTATCTTTCATCGTACGTTATAACTGAGGGTGAAGAAGGAAGAAATTTCTCAAGTGTCTAAAGCCGAAGGTAATACCTCATAAGTAACGTAATAAAACTTAGCTCATAATTATGGAGGGAAGTGTTGTGATTTCACTACAGGCTGATTTTAATTCTTCATTAACTTGAGATGATGTTCCAAGATCATAAAACAATTGAGAACTATCTCATATTTACATTTCATGCAAAATATTACATTTTTTTTCATTATATGTTCACATTATCAGGGAATGGTAAGTAATCAATGAAATTGCATCAACAGAAACAATAAAAAAAATTCAAAACAATATATAGCATAGAAATGGAGAACATTCTTTATATTTTGCATGATTCTCTTATGTTCTTCGTTCTCTACGAATATTAATTCTAAACATCCTGACAACGTAAACTTACCTTAACACATCTAATAAATAAATAGTTTTCATGAAGTATGCATATGAGGAAATTTGATAGTAGTAAATATTCAAATTCTTATTTGAAGAGTAACAATTATTTTTGAAACATGACAATCTTTGTGTAAAACTTTAGATCTATAAATACTGATTACAAGTTGAATGTTAATGTAAAAAATCATAATCATGGATTCTGCTTGTGATTACATATGGTTACGCTCTAAATATACATTCAGTATCTTCAAAACATATCACAACAATGATTGTTTGCATTAAACCTTTATTTTATGATAAACAGTGTAACATGATCTTGCACTTAGTCTCTTTAGAATGCAGCAACTATGATTATTTGATTAATTTATTATGCACGAAAACGAGGTAAGTTTATTTACAGTCAAAGGAACTTTATGCAATTGGAGTATAAACATTTTGCAGAGTTCAAACAAGCCTTTGCAACATTATATTAACTCGATAAGATTGCTTTATTTTATCTACTAGAACAGGATACTAAAATTATTTATTAACAATGCAAAAGCAGATGAAATCTAGAAATTTATTTTTGTTAAATAAATTTAGTTACATGATTAATTTTATTTTATTATGAAGTATAAGTTGGCAAACAGGGATAGCTATTAAAATTGAGAGGAGCTTAGATAGCTATTGCAGTCACAGTTTTTAGTTTTGCTAAAATGTTTTAGTACGCAAACCGAGAGTATTTAAAAAGACAAATCAAGATTATTAAAGTGAGATATCTGCTGCTCAGTCTCACAACTCTTCTTTGAAGTCCTTGATAGCTGGGAGTCACCGCCTGCTCATTCGAGTGCGTTTCTGTTGCATGTTCTACGTGGACACAGTGGTCATCGAATAACTCAACAAATTCTCTGAAAACTCTATTCCTTCCTATCACATACAATGCACTAACTTACAGAGTGTGAATTACTATCTTTTGCAGTTACCATGTGATATTAAAAGGTATAAAACACTGAGAAGTTGGTGCATTGCAAACGCATAAATCTCTTATAAGCAAATGACTCTGTTCGCATATGAATTTTAAAACACCTAAAACAGTCAATCTTAAATACTAGACCGACAAAAACTAAATACAATTTCGACTCTCTAAATGTCAAACATAAATGCATGCGTAATACTTGGAAGATGTATACACACAGGTTCCTCCTGTCTTTAATTACGTGTCATGATTTATTACCATTTCTTCGCTTGCAAGAAATATTGAGATTGGTGCTGAGCGACGGTGAAAAACGAATATGGATATGAACGTACATGTGGACAACTGCAATCTATCAATTACCTTCTGTCTACACGATCTACACCTTTGTCATGCACTTCCACCATTGCACTTATCTATGCGGTCTTTGTCGATGCATATCGGATTGATCGTGCAACACCAAGCATTATCGCCTATAGCTATATCTGGGAGTGGATATGAATAACACGGTTCGATTTAATAATTTAATACTTCCTAGCCATGATACTTTTATCGACCAAAAGAACAAGATTCGAACGGACTCTTTGCTAAGATCGCTGAAATATTCACGTTATGGCGAGCAGAGATAATTAAGATATAACTAGATTGTTATCAATCGGTTGCTCAAGGTCACCGGGAAAGGCTTTACCGTCATCGTAATCGTCATTAATCAGCTGTTTCGGAGAAGGCGTACTAAATTTAGAAGTAAACGTAGTACCGTCATCGATAACCGAAGGTAGAAGAGTGAAACAGGTGTTTTCCAGTTGAAATCGAAGTGGCGGCAGCCCCATCAATTAAGCGCCAGTCGTTCAAAACTTCTTTTGCTTTATTCTCTCTGAAACGAAATGATTTCATTACAGTGCCACTGTATCTCGCAGGATTAACTGGTTGGTAGCAAAATTGAAGAACTTATAACTATGATTGAGAACCTTCAGCTTGTGCAAACTTGATCATTTTTACATCATTAAAAGCATTTCTTGATTCTGTAAACTAGACTCCATTAAATTACGTGTCTCCTGCGTTACTCTTAATAAAACTATGATCATGTCTTGTCTCTAGAAGCTATAATGATCGATATGGGTCGGTAGCGTTCAAGAGAAATATTTTATTACGACATTAACACGTTCACGGTCCGCGTCTACAAACGAGATAAGCACAGTAGTATCTCGCTAATCGTCGCGACTGTTGACGCGATTCGAAATTCTCTATCGGATACGAAGAAATCGTTTGTGACTCGACGACTGCGGAGGTCTTTTTTCCGACGTAGGTTCGACGAACTTCTACGCCTGGCAATTAGTCGGTCGCCCCGAAAATTGTTGCTAATGAGCCCGAAGTCAGCGACGATTATCGAGGCACCGCCCTGCCGTTAGGAAACATAAGTTCGGCACGAGTGGTTCGCGCGATACCTCGTGCAGCGAAGAGAGCATGCTTTGGCTTGGTTTCAAAACGTCGTCACAGGGGACGGGTCTTAGCTTCGGAAGCGCTTTCAGATCAACCGTACGGCCGCCCATTGACTCGCACTCGTGGGTCAGTGGAATGTGAACGTGTTAAGAAAGGTGAGTGCAAAAGAAGTTTGGAACCCCCGGAATCTCTCGGAGCTTTAGGTGCATAGAAACGTGCGAGAGAAAAAGAGTATGCGTGTGTGTACATGCGAATGCTATCGACGTGATTTCGATCAGCAGATCGAGCGTTAGCCGAAGGTTCAGATTGGCCGCATAAAAGCCTGCCGATCGGAACCGAGAGTGTTCTCTTTTCGTTCCCGTCTTTTTTTGCGCTTGATATGCCACGATCTTGGGACCCACACGTCGAGACCACCATCTCCGAACCCCCTCTCCTTGCTCCGTTCTGTTTCGAGAAATGCGGAAAATCGTTGATCAAGTCAGAGGCCAAACCTCGCGGCAAGGTCTACGCTTGGAACCGACGGGACGACTGCTCTGATTCGAGGCGAACGCGCAGACACCAAAAGAGCCTCTACCGTTGGCGTGGCCGAACCCTTTCGAGGAAGCTAAACTTTCCCGAAGGAGAGATCGGATAGCCGGCTGCTCAAACGAGGACGTGCTCATAATTGTCACCGACTGGTGGTCGCTGAAGAAGAGCTTGTTCTGCGCCGCGAGTTTCCATCTCCCCCTCGACCTCGCAATAAGGAACGAATCTGCCACCCGACTGAAACCGCGGCCGATCCGGATCGTGACAGGCTCGAAATTCGGATCTGGTCTTTTCTCGATCCCCCATTCGTTAGTCCCCCTGCTCCCCCACTCCCCCGTTTGCCGAAATGTACCTCGGTCTCGATTCGGCTCTGCTATCTTTCCGAGAGATTAGCATTTCTTGTGACCTGCAATCCGCCGAGAAGCTTTTATTTTTTTTTTTTTCTTTATTTGTTTCGACACCGGAAGCTGGCTAACGATCTGTCGGAAGTGTACGATTTAATTTTAATGAAAAGATGTTTCATTTCGTATGTAAGAGTATAGGGGACTGGCTTTGAAAACGAATCCTGATTGAACTTGCTGTTTCGAAAATTGGATAGTCCTTTCTGCGGTCGAAGAGGCAGAAGACTTCAAACTTTCTAATCAGACTACTCCTTCGCCCACAAACACCAACCTGAGCACATTGGAGATGAATAGAAAATGTTTCGACACATTCGAATCAGCGATAAATGCTAACACGTTACACTTAACGCCGTTGCAGATGCTGTGACGCAATTAAACGTACAGATAGCCTGCGGAACAAATAAAGAAACGGAATATAGAGAAGATATACGATCGGATTCGTCTTTCTCGCTTAGCAGGTTGATATTAATGATCGCATCAAATACATTGCAAATAGTATCGTGCCTTTCACATTAATATATTCATACATATTGTGTGTGTCTAATGAATACTAACACTGAACTTGCAAAGTAATCGAGGTGACCCTACAGTTTCTTATAAAACACGCAGCACTGAATTTCTTGTTGACTTGAGGCGGCTTTTGTGGTGTGTGCAGAAACGAATGACTTTCCAGCGATTGCAAAATGAAAATCTGAAACAAGTTAATTTGGCTGTATCAGTAGATCTATTTCTAATCTTATCCTAGACACGTTCGTGGAAACGTATTCGATTCCATATTTATTAGTCGATCTAGTCGCGACGCAAAGAACTTTGTCCCGTGAGAACGTTTCGAATACTCGTGCGCGTCCTAATCCTCTCGAAATGTTGATTCTCTCCCAACTACATCCTGGACGCATCGCTTGGAACCTGTGGATACGGAGTTATGGCAATCTCGTCGTGGTGGCTTTGTCAGAAACATCGGAATTGCGTTTCGATTCGATGGTGTTCGCAATAGTCTGTTCTTAGTCTCGAAATGTTAAGGTTCGGCCAACAATGGACTGCTGATTACGATTAGGGGATTCACGTAACTGTAGATTAGTTTACTGAATTAGAAATCAAAGCTGTCCATGGAGGACAAACTGTGTACTCACCGTCGTGCCCCATGACACGAGAATAATGGAAAAGAGACCCCAGCTTTGAACCGCACTATTTTGATAAGATTCATCGATTCAGAAATCCTTCAGACGCTGAAGGAATATAAATCTTAAATGTTTCTACCATTTATCGTTTAACTCCATGCACTACTAAACATTTAATTTTCGCTACAGCGAACATTGGTTAATTGCGAAAACGATTTTGGAGTCTGCTAATAAATATCCGGCACATTCAAAAAACACACCCTCTAAACTGAAAATCTGATCGCTATGGAAATAGTAACATAAAACTGCAAACTTGAACCTTTTTTTAATTACACTTTTCGATAAAGTGTCAATAATAATTTACTATTAGTACACGCTGTTTAATAACGTACATTTATAATGATTGTATGGTCGGCGAATTCTCTTTTTAAATCGCCGTAATTCTTTTCTCATCAATGAAATTGTAAATGTAGAAATAAGCAATATCTTTGAAAAACTTTGACACGTAGGAATTTCGTAAATGCCGCATCTTTGGACTCCACCTCTTTTAAACACATTCGCAGCCGGTGACGTAATAATTGCGTGTTCGAATCAACAGTAAATGGGTACATTATCATTTTTCCTGCTAATCGATATCTCGCGTACTTGCAGGCTCGATATTAAAAACCCAATTTAAACAGCCATCGAACTAATTGATTATCAATCGAAACTATCTATAAGCATTTATCTTACATATTTTACGAATTTCGAGGATTAATTTTACTTAAATTGGACCACGCACGATTCGTGATATGTTTAAAAATTACTCTGGCACCGTCCGAGTAGCTTAGTTATTTTGGTCATCGTTTGTGTTACAACAATGCGCATACGCATCTAACGAAACAATAGAAGAACACCGGCCAATAATCTATTAAAATCTTGACTCATCGCGTAACAAGTCTGTCGCAAGATCAGAGGCCATTGTTATCGCAAATCGGGATCCTGATCCCGGTTCGATTGATTCACTTATTTTAAGAGGCGGGTTAACAATGGCGGTTTATTGATGGCGATCGTTGCAACGTGGGAGGACGATGATCTGTGCTCGGTAAGAGCTACAAGGATCGAGGCGACAAATTGCTACTCTCGCCTCGCGATGATTGACGGCTCGAACATGAGGCTTCCGGATAACAAGCGGTTCCGCCTCTGTAGAAGAATTCATTTCGACGTTCCGCATGCGATTCATTTCGTTGTTCTCTCCTTCGAGATGATTAAACTATAGATCTTTCCACATACCAAGTTTATTAATAGATCAACGCATATTCATGCGTTTGAAACATACTTTGGTGCGTGTTGCAACTGAGTTTTGCAAAGGTGTTTTACATTACCGAACGTTCTTATAATATTAGTCAACGCTTGTCGTCGACCTTTAGAGATTTTTGCATGGAAACTGATATTTGCTGAAATATTCGCACATTTGATTGATTATTCTCTGATGGAAATACGCTTAGCGGAGGCTTTTAATTTCTCTGCATAACTACGTTCTATTTATACACATGAATTGGCTCTGGTGATCGTTCGACCGTCCAGAAATGTTCTACTCCATCGATTCGGATTATCTGCATTCTACAATGTTTCATAGCCGCATTCCGCTTTTTTGTTTCACCGAAAGATTGATAAGCTTTTTAGCGTAAATTCTGCTGAATGTGTTCACCTCCTCTTCGTACGGACTCCTCGGATCGATGATCGTTTTCGAATCTGGCCGAAGCTACGTCAATAGAGGGCGCACATTTCGATTCGTTGAAATGGTTTACAAAATCGACCAAGTTTTACGACACTTTTAATAGATAAATGGGAGGCTATTGCATCAGTGTCCGTATGTTTGTTTTATTACCCGATAAAGTTCACGGATTTATTGCTTCGAGATGGTTCGAAGGCCCGCTGGAATTCTATGAAACAATAAATGATTCCGGGTGCTATAGTTCACTTTACCAACCGTCTGACGTTTTTATCAGTCGCACAGAATGGCTTATTAATTTTTTAAGGCTTCATGGTTTAACCGGAACTACAATACTTTGTTGATTCCTTGCAAGTCGTATGGTTTCCAGCGATGATTAGGTCTAATTAAATTCACCTACCCTTAGATTTTTAAACATATTTTCTTTGAGAATAAACGATAACTGCCTGTTTCGAAAGAATTAAGGAATTAATTTCTGAATTAACGCGAATAGAACTCCGAACATAATTCGAGAAAACACCAGCAATTAAACAAACGGCTACAATTTAAGATAATACTTTCGACGACAATTTTTAATTCAACCTTTATTCAAGCCTGTGTAACTAATCTCACCAGGCTACTTAAAATAATAATTCTATAAAAGTAGACTAAAGCACCTAAACGTTCCCGAAATGTTCAACAAACGCCTTATTTGACATTATCACGCAATGCAGAAAATGTACCATTTTAAGATTAAAAACAAACGAAACTGAATAATTATACGGCGGACTGTAAGATTATACTTGCTTAAAAATACAGCAAGGGAAACGAGATTTCCCTCGACGTAGAAGTTCACTAATTACGCAAGTGAAATAAAATTCCGTATATTACGTCGCTCGCCGATGCGCCCTCAAAAATCGAACTCACCGATATCCGTCTGACGACCTGTGGGCTAATTGACGTCGTCGTCGGCTGACCGTCTTTCCTTCGTCATTATTCACGCTTTTGCCGATCCGGGGATAGTCCCGCGAGACTTCGTTACGTCACGCCGAGTGACAACCAGATACGAGGCAAAGTGACTGGAACAATCGCGCGATCGAGGTCGCGGCTGCCACGATTTACGCCGACAAGCATCGTCGTCAGAACAGTTCTCGGTTTCCGGAACGAATTACTCGGAACTAGGACGACCACGAAGCTTAAAGACCTAAAAATATGCGGAGTAGTAAAAATGTACGCACGAATCATGCGAATTCTCTAGCGCCGTAACAATGGTGCGATGCTAAATGCGGCGTGAGAACGAGCTTGGCCTTGGTCATCTTTTTGTGAAAGATAATTACTATACCTATCACCGAAAAAGAACTTTTTTAAATAGGTATAAGGTGAAACTGCTAAACATAAACAGCGTGATAGAAATATTCATTGTTAAAACGTTGATTAACGATGAAGAAATTAACTATTATCTTTTAAAATGTATCTCTGACTTAATGAAAGCTAAATAGGAATAGTACGAATATCTACTACATAGTTAGAAATATTGCAAACTAAATATACTTTAAACGAGATAATTCTTTAATACCAAACTTATTGAGCCCTAAAGTAACTAACGTGCGTTTCTGTATAATGATTGGAAGATTGGATTTGTTAAACATTTCGCCCTTTTATTACAACGAATTGTTGGATTAAGAAATTTATCCAATCATTTTCTATGAAACTTTATAATTTCAACAACTTTAAAACAAAAATGTGAAGCCGGTACCTTTTCACCAGCTTAGCAGACTCAGTGTCATCAGCGTCGAGATTGGCAGCTGACAATGCGTGTATAACTTTTAAAAAGTTACATTGCTCTAAGACAAAGAATATTAACCGCTTTAAAGATTGAAAACATTTTATTTTACTTTGAGTTTAGACTGCGGATTATTGTGCAAAATAAAAATCGCCCGTATTGATTGAAAGCTACAGGAACTACAGAAATATTTCTTTCGTCTCTTAATCTCTTTTTAACGAGTTGTAAATAATACAATGTTTTCTAAATGCTTTTACTGTTTTGAGATTGATTGAGAATGCATAAAAAAAAACCTCGAAGCTACTTATTGCAACCCCTAACGGAGTTTTGGATTTCTTCAATTTCGTAAAATCGGAGCGCGATTCGAAACAGAAACGGTGGAAAGTGTATGTACAGTAAGAATGGGAAATAAAGGGATGATAACTGTGAAATCTGACTTTTATTCCTTTTTTCGTGCACCCTCCCCGAGCATATTCTCCGACTACGGAACACTGTGCGCGCAGCGTCTCGATCATGGGAGACTGTTCGAACCTCGGTGTTAATACGAATCGTTCGGCTCGGTTGCAGATCCGTCGAGTAACACAGTCGAGAATGAGCGTCATAATCAGACTACAGAACTTGGCATGGTCCGCCAACGCTCTGGACATTCGCCAATTTTTCAGAGGGCTGAGCATACCGGAAGGAGGTGTCCACATCGTCGGCGGCGAGCTCGGTGACGCGTTTATAGCGTTCAGGTAATCAAACGTACATATATGTATCTACTAATAGAAACACACCGTACTATTGCGCCCCCTTTTATCGTTTGCATTGCTTCCCCGAAACGCGAGGCCGGGGCGATGCTTTGCCTCCGCGTGTTCGATCGTTAAACGCGCCCGGGAGATGTTCCGAGGCTGTTTTGTAACTTTGGGAGCGGATTCGTTGGCCCGAATCACGATGCAACAAGTGGTTGCGCCTTTGATTTCGTATTCGCACCGAGAAGCTGACGATCTGTCAGTAGATTGCGGAAGTTCGTCCAATTTTAAAGAAAACAAGCGTCTAATCTGCATATCCACTACTTAACGTCAATTATACAGCTCAACTTTATCGTATGCTGTAAAGTTGAAGAGCAGGATTCGGGACAACACCTGTCTGGCACTCTTTTAGCATCCTAGATTTGAGTGTGAAGAGTACTTAATTTTCTAGATCATCTAAATCAGTATCGCATTGATAAAATCTACACAGTAGTTAATACACGCTGATACTGGAAACAATTTTATCAATCGTATTCGACGACGCAGTTCTAAAATATCACATCACTACCTTGCAATCTACAACAGCCAGATTGTTAATACATTACCTACCGGCGATGATATTATAATTTTTTAAAGTTCGCGTTTTATAATTAAAAGCTTTTTAATGAATCGTTCGATGGGAACAGTAATTTAAGCCGTGTACCAGAACGTCACCTTCGGCAATATAATCTTATAATTTCATCTACCATTGTCATATAAAATTTTATTTTAAAATTAACACGATAATTCGAAATTATTTTCGGTGGATAAAGTGTTAATAAATATAGTATGTAGAAATATACAGACTGTTGTGGGTACATTCATATAACGCTTTCAGTCAATAGAATACTGTTGCAAGATATAGCGATACATTGATAAAATTTCATTTCCTTCATAAATTATTTAAATAAATTAGAGATAATTTGGTTTCCATATCGCAGAAAATAGATTTTTGGATTAAATAAAAGTTTGTTTATTTTTCTGAACTATTAATGCAAGAATTTCCGCGATCTATTTCTAAGTGTCAGTATTTAATAGCTAAACTAATACTGTTCAAGTTCTTAATATTGTTGTAAATAAGCTTACTGTTCCACGATCTCTTTTCCGTACCACTTTGAATAGGAAAGCCTAAAGGAAGAAAATAAGAACTCGAACTAGTGTCACGCGTGTAACATCGTGTCTCGGGTTCAACGTTGTTGCGCATACGAAGCGTTCAGCGGTAGTTCGCTTCCTGGAAGCCATGATTTTCCCATAATCTTAGGCGCGCCGAGTAATTTGCAGTCGTAAGAGTAGTCACGGAAGTATCGTTGGTGCTTTAAGACACTGTACAAGAATAACTCAAACGAGAATTGTCTCTTTTCCGATCCTCCGTGGAATAACTAAACTCTCCAACACAACAGTGTATTGAGAAAGTGTGCAAATTCGATAAAGAATGAACTTACAGTCCCCCCCTTTCTGGGCCCTTTGTACTCTGGAGATTTTTCGAAACGACGAACGGCCATGACTAATTTATTTTCGCAATAGAGATTCTGCAAACAGAAATTTTATTTTCCAATTAATTTATTCACTCGCCTTTTATGAACGTTTCCATTATTCTAATGTAAGTAAACCTCTCGCTCCGCACGGAGCCTTAGCCTCAAGGCTGGGAATGTTAGATTCGCATGCAAATTTCGCACGACGCTGTTTGTGGCGCCACCGGAGTTATGGAGCGTATCATTAATGTCGCCGCAGCGGCGCCAACTGAGTACAAAGGGTTACCATCAAGTTTCCGAGAAGGCGAAATTTCCGTAAAATGAGAGAAATCATTGTATTCGAAGCACGAGTAGTCGAACGCGGCTCGTAGCATAAAATCGTTTACTCGTTCTAATCTCGACGGTATTTTCAGCACCGACGAGGATGCCCGGCAGGCGATGATGCACGATGGCGGCAAGATCAAGGAGATGAAGATCAAGCTGTTGTTGAGCTCGCGGACGGAGATGCAAAAAGTCATAGAGGCTGCCAGACAGCAGACGCTAAGCCTACAGTCGTTCATGCAGACAGCGCCGGTTGCAGTGGCGCCAGTGGTTGCCAAGCCTGGGTCTCCCGGCGACAGAAGGGAGAAAGAGAAGGACAACGACAGTGAGTCGAGCAAGGATCGCAAGGACAGACGTGACAGATCAAGATCGAGAGACAGATCGCGGTCACGCGATCGGGACAGGGACCGTGATCGTCGGGATAGAGATAGAGGGCGTGACCGCAGGCGTCGGGACAGAAGCAGATCCCGTGATAGAGAACGAGACAGGAGGGACAGGCGCCGTCGCCGCGACAGATCCAGATCTCGGGATCGTACGCGATCCAGGGACAGGGACACGAAGCGTGGCTCGACGGGAGAGCGTCGGAAGGAGGCGAACGACGACGACAACAATGACGTTGTCTGCGTGGGTCAGTTTCACAAGGACAAGCCCGTTACCGGCGCGAAGAAGTCGCTGGAGAACGGTATTTGGGAGGTTCCTCCGCAGACGCAAATGCAAGCTGCCGCCTTGTTAGCACCCGGGATCTTAGGTGCCGGAGTCGCAGCCATTGCGCAAGACGGCGAGTCCCGTGCCATGAGCTTCAGTAGCTCGGTGATCGGACAGCCAGCGATGCTGCAACCGAACCAATTCCCCATAAACGGAATAAACGGCGTGAGCGGATTGATGCAATCGCATGTACAGACTCTCAGCCACACCGTCAGCATGAACTCGCTCGCTCAGAATATCGGCAGCCCCAATCTGCCTAGCTTGACCACGGGCGTCGCTACGTTGAACCGAACCAAGGAGTCGTGGAGCCAGGGTGAGCAAGGGAGACTGGATCAAGCCAGGTTCCCCGCTAGGACCCCACAGTTCGGCACGGAAATCTACAACGCGAACGGGTCCGTGAACTACAGACCTGGAATTAGACCGAACAATCCTTTCCTTAGCAAGGTTCAGGAGCTGGAAGGCCGCCGGAACCCACACGCGTTCCAAGCGAACAATGCTCAGTACGGCTTCGACAACGAGAGGCAAAGCAGCCGTGGCACGACAAACAGCTCTTCGAGATTCTCCGGTGAGAATAAGAATAATGCCAGTAGTGGTGGGCATTGCGTAGAGGTTCGTAACATGCCGCTGAGCGCCACGTACAACGATGTTCGCCACGCTTTCCAGGGTATCTACATCAGGAAAGACGGTTTGAAGCTGATCAACGATAATCACGGAAATCGCGTCGGTATTGCTTATGTCAAATTCAGCAAGGCAGAGGGTAAAGAGTTGGCTTTGAACACGACCAGATACGTCCGCAGCTCCGAGGTTGAGGTACTTCATCTAGATGAGAGTCTGTTCGACAAGGCGGTTGACTCTTACTCGCCGGAGAAGGAGAGAGATGACAGCGCCGATGACGTCAGGTCATCCGCGTGTATAGTTTTGACCGATCTGCCTTCTTTCACCAAGGAAATGGATATCGCAAAGCTGTTCCACGATTGGAAGATCAACGACCTCTTCATTACAAACACCAAGGACTCCGGCAACGTGCAGGCGTACGTGCAATTTGCCAGAATAGAGGACGCGAAGGCTTCGGTGAACGCATCTTTGAAAATTGGTAGCAAACCGGTGACCGCGACCGCCATCACAGAGGAGAAGTTCGCGCAAGCGAAGCGCGACCACGAGCAGAACAGCATGAGCCAGACCACGGGTTCCGATTGCGTGATCATGCGCGGTCTACCCTTCCAGACTATCGACCGCGACATCCTCGACTTCTTCTCTGATATCGGCATCGTTCCTCATCGAATACACATGTTGCTCAACCAAAGCGGCAAACCCGCAGGCGAGTGCTTCTGCGAGTTCGACACTACCGACGAGGCTCTCAGGGCCACCGCGAAGAACGGGCTGCCCTTCGGTAAGAACGTGCCAACTATAGAGTTGGTGCCTCGAGCAAAGATGCTGGAGACACTCGGCATGGTCGACCCGCAGATCATGGAAACCCAGCAGCAGCATTTTCCGCCACTTCAGGAACAGCGGCCGCGCTTTTCTGGTCCTATAAATCATCTGCCCCGATTTGGCAACACAGGCTTCGGACCTAGATGTCCTCCAGGACTCATGGGCATACCGAGACACTTGCTTGGTAGACACCCGGGCTCCATGGACTACGTCGAGGGCTTCGGCAAGCCCGGTTGCGTTCTCTCTCTGGAGAACGTTCCGTTCAAGGCCGACATTAACGAGATTATCGAGTTCTTCGGCGATTTTGACGTAAAGAGAGAGAACGTGATCAGGCGTTACAATGAAAGAGGCATGCCCACAGGGGATGCCAGAGTGGCATTCGCGTCCCCCAGCGAGGCTCAAAGAGCCCTCAGAGAGTTAAAACACTGCAAGATGAGGGACCGCACTATATACATGAAGCTCGCGTGAACTGGAGAAAGGATCGAGCCGACTGTGTGACTTTCTGAGAAACATCGTGCTAGTCGTAATCCCGAATCAGCGTGGCTGAAGACGCGATGCGACTAAGAACACTTTGGACTGATTATATACACCGATTATTTTCTACGGGAACAATGTAGAGACGATGGTGATTTGCCGGGCTGGAGAGACTGGGACGCTTAAAAGATGAAGCGTCCATTCACTTGACGAGACCTCTGTCTCCATGATCTTCGTTCCTTCTTCAGCTTTCTTTTCCTTTTGTACATATTGATGCTTCTTTGGAAGACTGTTTTGATTTGCCAGACGCTTTTCTGTTGTCACGGCTGTTTGATTGAATTCGATTGCTCAACTTTATGCAATATTTTTCTTGATTTTGCTTATGTATGCGACAACAGAAGCAGATTGTCTTTATCGAAGGTTAACCAAAGGTATGGTTCGTTTTATACGCAAATTCGTTTCCACTTTTAATTCCAGGGTTGGGACCGAACCCGCCTTTTCGTTTGATTACAGTTTAGCGAGTAGTTCAACGACTGTTTCATTAATTTTGTATTGTGTTTGAAATCCGGGTAAGATTTTGATCCCATCGATCATGAACCACGTTCAGATATCTGTTCGCGCCGCATTTCCATTTCGGCACGCGACGTCCGTTCACCTAACTCTCCGTATACTCTAACGAGATCGCAATAAAAAGTACAATAAAACGCTTGTTCAGTATCATTTCGTGACGGTTTCATTCTCCGTCGATTCGATCGCAGATAGAACGTTCAGTTTGTCGTGCTCGTTTCAGAGATTTTCGCGGGAACATTTCGGGCTGACAAAATGGCCACGTAACCATATCATGTAAGTGTTCAGCGTCATCGTAAGATCAATTAAACGAACGCCAAGCGAAACTATTACGGGTGTACATAAAAGGAGCGTTGCAACGAGCACCGACAAACAATTTTATCTGCAGTCGAGATCGAAATCGTTTTTTAAATGGAGGATCACTGGTAGACTATTAAATATGGCGGCGGCAATTATGACCGTCATGTTTTCTACCAGAAACTATGTATGTACATTACATATACTGCGTCACATCAATTTGTATATAGAAAAAAATACACACACATATATATATATAAGACAAAGACAAGTAAATATAGGTGATTACCGAATACTATACACTTCACGTTAAGTGTAAAATAATATTTATACGGTGAGTGTATGAATGGAACGTAGGTGTACTTATTTGTTTATTTTAACGTAAGTTTCTGTTTAGCATAAGCACTTGAAGACTACAATAAATTTATATTTACATCGACCCTTGCATTCCAGTATTTTATTTACATGATAGTGTTTTCTTTCTTCATCAAACTATAAACCATGGTATTTTTATAGTAGAATTTGAACTATGGATCCTATAGGGACAATTCTGATGACCTCAAGTATATGAAACTTAAACAATCGTAGAGTTGTCAGACTCAATACAGTCGACACAAGTCGAGACGCGTAATCATAGATTCGTGCGACCTTTATACATGGACAATAGAATTCTAGGGCTCTACAAGGATAAATCGAGATCCCTGGGATCTTATCGATCACTTGAGACTCCTGGGATCCTGACGTAAATCATTCATAGACATGTCATTCATAATGCATTTTATTCTAGATGCATAAAAATTGCAATTTAGTCATGCCCAAATTTCAAAAGTATACATAAATTTAGTTGATTATAATACAGGCTATAAGTATAAAAACTGAATGAAGATAATTGTTCAAGTCGGTTTTGAGATATTATGGTCACCGTTTTGAATAATCTACTTTCGAAAAAAATTTGAAGTCTTTTATGTCAATCCTGATTATTCATATTATAACTTCCTTAATTTCAAGAATTGTAACACAGTTTTTGGAGACGATTTGAAGGACCTCCAGTTTGAAGATATCTGGGCTTCTAAGTCTTCAAGGACCTAGAACTTAGGTTCCTTTTCTAAAGAACTACTTTTATCCGGTCCCACGAGATTGGCCTTGCCTATATTTGGTCTTGCGTCCTCTACATTACGGCTTTGCGGGCCCGACTTTGTCTACAGCGGGCCTCTGTATTCGGTCTCCAAAGTCTGACCTCACCTATACGCGTATTGAATCCCACGAGTCTTAGGTCGTCCCTATTATGTCTCCCAAGACTGCAATCACTTGTATCATGTTTTACGAAGCTAGAGTCATTTGTATCATGTTCCGGAGCTCTGTAGTCGCCTATAACGCGTCCCGCAAGCCTAAAGTCGTCGACATTGTCTCCCACGACTGCCATGTCATCTTTATCGCGCCCTGTAAGCTCATGATTTAATATACAATGCAGTCCACATGTCATTTTTTGGCTTCTCTCGTAACAATATTAATACCATCCTTTCAACATTGAATGATCTCTTTGAATACGACTGCATCATAGTTATACATAATAACCAGGCTGCTGTTTTTATGCGTTTATCATAATAAAGACTATCTGTGGTTTGAAATGGAAAGATTAATTACTTACACTAATCTTTTGAACAGTGTTAATTAGCACTTTCTCACCCTTAAGAAGACAACTCCAATCAAATAACGATTTTAGAATATGTTATAACATTATATGGATTTAGACAGTACATAATTTGTTATGTTACTCTTTAAAAGCACTATTAGAAAACAGCAACAACTTAAAGTATTAACACGCTAAGTATTGAATATCAACACCAAACTATTCCTACAATCTGAAAGTCATTTAATTAATGAAATCGTAAGTACCTCTTATTTGATCTATTTATACCTTTTTCATATTCTAAAAATCCTATCAACATTCAGTTTATCCAATGTACTACAACAAAAATGCACTTCAGAAGCTAGGTAAGAAATGGTGTCGTCCACATTTGCTCTTATTGCTTCTTGTATGGTTTTATCTATTTGTATTCCTCGATTTTAATAACAGAAAAGTAAAATTTTGTTTCGAGTTTACTAAGGAGGTTGTAAATCTGACAGTAAAATTACTAAAATTAATGACGGCCCATTCTGAGGGGATTATATTACAGAGAATGAAAATCACGTCACCGTTGGAAATTAGTCGAATGTGACAATGTAGTCGTCGCAAGGCAGTCAAATTGAAGTCGAAATTATGCAAATGATTCGCGGCATTTCTTGAACTGGTTATTAGCGTCCCGTAACCTGTCAGGTGAGTTCTGTCGATTGCCACGCCGGATAGATTGATTGCGGTTTCATTACCTGTCCGGATTTACATACAATAAATCTTCCGTGGAATTTAATCGGACCGCGACAGACGCGTTGGGAACAGCGGCGCTGATAAATTCGGTTACCCGCGATCCAAATTACTATTTCCTGTGCCGCCTTTCTGGCCCGTAGAGCAGAACCGTTCGGCTTGAATTACAAATCGAACTTCCTCGTAGATGCGCCCAAGTTTCGTTCCGGGAACGTTTTATTTCCAATAAATTTTTATCTACTCCGCTGCTTTGGAACGTTCCGCTTTCAATGCGAACACGTTTCAAAATAACTGTGCTCCGCTGTTTTATCTCGCTTCGCCAACAGCGAGAAGATCGCGGGAAATTCTGAAGCAGACTGACAGCAGTCACACTGCTATCTGTGTTCCAACATCTATCATTAAAGAACAAGCATGCGATCTACAGCACAAGAGACGAAGTTGGATCAGGACCAGTGTGCATCGATCAGTCGGTTCCTGGAAGTGATGAATGCAGCAGAATAGCAGCATTTAGCCACTCGGTGCCAAGAATCTGTCCCGATGCAGCCGGCGCCATTAGCCACCCCTCCCGATATTTAATAAATACTTCGTATCGTCTATTTTTATTTGCCTTGCTATAGAATGTGGGCTAACCAACTACTATTTACTTTACACCTCGAAGGAAGCGAACTGGTGATAGAATATCATTAACTTTTCGACTTTTACGGAACTTAATATATCGCACACATTAATAATGAGACTAAGAGCATAACAACTTTCACGAATAAACTTCACCGAAAGTAGCAAAGACTTGTAAAGATTTCGAGAACTCTTCTATGGAAATTAATAAATAGCGAATTTCTATTCTATCGTTTTAGTTAATTTCCATCTTTAAATTTAGATTCACAGTTTGCTTTCTCTTTAACTTTTTTGAGCTGATAGTAGTCGTCTGGTTACAATTTTACAAAATTACGAAATTACGAAATCTGTTACGTTTTTAATCAAACAAATAACATTACTATTTAACAGATTATCTATAAAATCTTCTAAACGAGTTTATCTCGTTGTGGTAGTGCAAGTGGCAGTTAATCGATCTTATTAATAAATTCAGTTCACTTCAAGCCGGCAGTAATCCGTCAAATGACGACAAAAATGACAGGACTTTCTTCGTGTCCTGTCAGTGTCCTCCAGCGTGCGCACTGTCGGAGATCGCAGATATCAATCAAGCAAAGGAGCTTAAAGCCGACCGACCTCTGGCTTCGTTACGTGGTCATTCTTTCCATGGGTCAGCCAGCCGCTGTCCGATTCGTTAACGATTCGTGCCCACAAATCGGCCGTGTCCATCGGCTATAGGCCGCGAAATCTCACGCGCCGTTACGGCGAGAGCCTAGGCGCGGACAACGGCTACAGAAATAGCCGGTGACTCAATATTTAGGCAGCGCCGATTTGCTACAGCACATTTAGCACGGCAATCCTCGCGTGGGATCGAGCCCGCGTCGTCCTAGGCGATCGAAAATCGACGATCTAGCGATGGATCGTTACGACTCGTAGGATCGGATGAACGCGAGGACACCGAGAGAGCCGACCACCCAAGCTGCTTAGACACGAGTGCATTCAGTCTGTTCATCCTGTTAATTCTTATCTGAACTTCTTCATTACATTTCCAATTCCGTCTGCAAATACAATGCACTTCGTGAAACATTCTATCCGTTGATGCATTGATAGAAGAGAAGGAATGTTTATATACAGTTTGTGTAAATCTTGTATGTACAATTTTTAATAGCTGTGTCTTCGCTATTATAATCCATCGCCATGATACATTTTTGCATCTTCAGGATCTATAAGAATATGTAATTGTGTTAAAAAAGAAATTATAATTTTGGAAGAAAATGTTTTCAAAGAACTTTTCTCTATATCTCTAGAGATATAGAGATAGAAATAGAAATAGTGAAAGAGAGATGGAAATATAGAGAGATAGAGATAGAGATTGTATATTGTATTAGAAAACTGCAGGACTTCCTGCAAGAGTAAACGTGTTTTTTGATAGAGTACCCCGGAGAACAACTTTTACTTTACAATTCGACCATTCTAGCACGCGTGTCATAAACAAATCGTTTAGCAGCGCTCGTAAACTAACGCGGAACGCGATTAAAATTTCTTTCCTACCGAGGAAACGTTGGCCATAAACTATCATTAACGGATCAATAAATGCCTGGATAAACGACAAAGCCTCGTGGTAGAGACTGCCCGCATTCTTCCTTGCAGAAACTCGTAAATCTTAACGATTCGGCGAACGTTAACATTTAGTTAGCAAGGAAGCTGTATTTGCTTCTATTCCGTCAGTTTTATCAAAAAATTTTGAATTGTTCAAATTATACCTCGCCCAATAAATTTTTATCAACATCCTTATTTCCCTCACTTTTTACTACCGTTGCAATACATTCAATTAGAATTGAACAAAAAGTATTCTGATTAATAAATGAATATTTTAACTCGTTTATAATAATTTATAACAACAAACGAGTTATAATCAATTTTGTCACTTTTTACTTAACTCTACTTTTAATTATAAAATATGAAAACAATTTTAAATACTAATTTTAAGAATAATTAGAATTAAAGGTGAATTAATCAGCTGCGTTACGTTTTTCCATTCTTTTCAATATTAAATGACTACAACAATCATTCCTAATTTAAATTCGATAGAAAATAAGTTTCTAAATGATTGTTCGTATCATTTTAATGATCGGTTCTCGTACCATTTTTCGTGGAATGGAATTATTGTTCGTGTGAAACCCATCAGCACCGTGTCTTCTGCGTAGTTCCATCAACTTCCGTGGCAAACCCATGCAATATAAACGCCGCGCCGACAGAATAATGATAGACGAACGTTACGTAAATGACACTTACCCGTGTCCCTTGTAGGACGGGCCTCTGAAACGGTCACGGTAAATTGTCCTGCTACACATCCCGACGCACAGTGGTCGAAAAGCCCGAAATCATGGCCAAAACCCTAAAAATCGAAGTTGTCGGGGGGGTGTTTTGGACTTACGGATTGGCTACTTTAATAATGCCTCCGTATGATGGGAAAAACCAAATGACCCATACTTTAATACCAAAATGGCAATTTCACCTCGAACTTCAAGTTTCTTGGACAGTCATTACTCGTGAGCGTGAGCGACAGTACGAAGAGCATATTCTGAAGCTTGTAACTTTTGTTGGAAGTTCTGTTTTTGAATTGTGTAAAATGGATATTGTTCCTGGTGGTAAGTACAACATTTTCTAGTGTTAACATATCAAGGATTGTCAACTATTACATTAGTAAATCGATGGGGCCGCCATTTTGTTTTTTGAATTTTGAGATTTAGATTCGCAATCAGAACTCCCGAAAATATACGTACATCAATTTTTGTGAAAATCAAAACATTTTTCGACAACCCATCCGCCATATTGGTTCCGCCATTTTGTTTTTTGAACTTTCAGTTTCAGATTCGTAATCAGCGACCATGAAAACCCTTACATACAAATTTTCAATTAAATCCGCCACAGTTTTATATTTTGACCATGATTTCGGGCTTTTCGACCACTGTGCCACGCTGCGATCGATGTTGTCGCTCTTAATAATCAACTTCTGCCTGTGCAATGCTTCTAATCGGTGGCAGTCTCTGATTACCGACAATTAATAGCAGAATTATCCATTGTTCATATTATTATCATAATTTTATATTTTTATGTATATGATTTGATTGCTTATACTCATTAACCCTTTGCACTGTAATAACGAGTCAGAATCAAATTTTAAAAAAAAAGCGGATGAACATTCATACATAACAGCTTATTACTAAAAATCTCCATCACGAGTCTGACTCGTCAAATTACGGAAAGAGGTTAAGGACGAAACAGTCGTAATCAACGTAGCTTCGAAAGACGAAATAGTAAAAGGGGTTAACGAAGTCTGCCAAACATTTGAAGAATATTGTAGAGCAGGTGATCGAACGTTTGCGATACAAATGGCGACGGGGATACAGATGGCAGGATCGAAGAGAAGAAGTCCTTGGCCCAATGACAGGGTTCAGATGCCTCAATAGAGCAAAGAGGCCGCCGCAATCATTGTCCGCGGCTCGAGTGTAGAGGATATCGGGATCAATTAAATCGCGAGCGATCCTTCGTTGTCGGTGGATTGCTCTTGATCGACGATCGACGGACGGCTGTTCTATTCCCGCCACGGTTTCCATCATGATTGCGCCGTCCGCAGAGGAAGCCATTAACCTTGTTCGATTTACCTTCGCCGCAGGAAGACTAAATTTAGCATTTCCGAAACGCGTTCCCATTGTTCGCCCCCGTCTGTTTACGTTTCTCCCAGCGAATCGGACCGGGCACGGTCGTCGTTGTTCGCCGGATTGACGCGCCGGCGTTATTGAAATCGCGGCAGACACACACTCGCATCATCGACCATGCCATCGCCTTTCGTTTGCAAAATTGTGACGGAGATCTCTTTGTTGCCTGAACGCTTGCAGATTAACCGCGGACGAGTCACGCCTATTTTTCCTCAACGATTTATGCGCATCTTCCGAGTACAATTGACACGCGCGTTCGCACTCCGTTGCCATTTTGCGAAATCCTGACCGCAGGTTATCGCTGTACCAATTTCCTGACGTCTTACTTACAGCGGAAAGTAAATTACGTTGCGGAATTCTAGACGTCGACGTTTGCCAAATAAATCAAATTTTATTTCTATTCGCTCAACCCTGTGCACACAGTTATCTTCTCCCGAGTGACGTAACTTGTCTGCTGTTAATTACAGATACTGTCAAGACAATATATTTTTATTTCGAAAAATTTTTATTCACTTGTATATAAACTTCTATTTTTAATAATTATATCATATAAAATTTGATTTGATATTTACTATATCTAGGTTGTATTCTTAGTTGTATTTATTCTTAGTATATTTAAGCATCACTTGCATTAGACTCTTTAGACATAGCATTCACAGAAACAAAATGAACACTATGTTAAATTGTGTTAGAAATAGGTTAATTTCTACTGTAATCAGCTTCATCTAGTTATTTTTGGGTAGCACTGGCCTATGCTGTTGTATAATTAGAATGCGCGTGCGTTGATGAGTTGTAGCGAGTCTTTTGTTCCCTAAATGCGATTCTTCCTTCTTCTTGAGCTAGCAGTCGTACGCGCAACACGTGGTTTGATCTTGTCCGTAATAGATTGTCCCAATATTGTCCGGCCATTCTTTGTAAGTCCGGGGGAACATTAATTGATAAATAAATTTGTAGTATTAGTAAATACCCCCGGGTATTCTTTGTAAGTCCGGGGGAACATTAATTGATGAATAAATCATGTAATAGTATTTCTATTGTGTGTTATATGTATATATAAGTAGTCACGTTAAGTTCAGATATTCATTCTTGTTAATTACTTCTTAATTTCGCGTATTCCACAATAAAATCCTGACAAATTGCAATAGTAAACATTAATATTTCATGTAAATTATTGTTCAGTCTCCATTTGACAATGGTTACTGCGAGTCCAACCCCTTAGAATATCAACACGCATACATTTAACGTTAGCGCAGCTAATTGTAAGAAGCAGAACGCGAAAGACCCGGTTGTCGAAGATCGCGGAAACAGCTTCGGGCCTTTCTGGACAAATCAAATCCGAGCTTCGAAATGTAAACAGGATCCCCTCCATTATTCCATTGTTCCGATTCAGATGTCGAATCCTCGAGCTGGTTTCAATGGAGATGACTAAACGTTGCAGGAGGGAAACCGGCTGGTCTAGCGTTGCTAGTAATCCTATCCCTTCCGCGCGAGCGTAAAACAAGGCTTATGGTATTCTTCGAGAATTAATGGGATGCTCCGTACTCGCGACGTCTGGATCTCTTGGGGGTTCTATTAATAGCGACGGTTTCATGGATTAAATCGTGATCAGAGATACATAAGCGGCGGAACTGAATCGCGTGTATGTGCTCGTTCTCCTGCGCGAAAACTACACCTACACTCGTTGATCCCGGTTCGAATTAAATCTGCGGTCGGAATCTCGTTCCCTGGAAACACCACGACGATGTAGAACGTAACAAAACCTTATTTGTACGCCTCTCTCTCTCTCTCTCTCTCTCTCTCTCTCTC
>NC_135778.1:13432208-13445164 GCF_028453695.1 Augochlora pura
TTGACGATAAAAGTCCAGACAGTAAGAAAACAACATAGCTTAATTACTTTGAACACGTTGATAAAACCAAAGAATATGCTAAGACCATCTATTAACAAAATCCGCAATCACTTAATTGCCAACCCAATAGATAAACTTAATCCGAAACTTACGTAAAGTGAATCCTAAATATTGCGCGCGCAAGCATCCGTTCTAATCGCGATCGCGCCCGGTAACAAGCGACCTAGTATGTTAATACTTTCTCTTTCGTTAAGCATTCTTTTGTTCCCGGTCTACGGGGCACCTGTATTGTCCGTCGAAGACACACGACCGTGCCCCAACAATGCGATAACAGGTCATCGAGGTAACGGCCCCGTTTTCTTTTTCCCTCCTTCATACGCCCGTCCTCGAGTCTGTTCGAAGAATGAAACCAGGTATCTATGAAATTTTTTTTACTACTAGTTCTCTACATCGTTCCCCACGGACCTCTGCGATCCTCCATCGTAGACGAACGCCGCGATTGGTCGGTCGAAGGTCATCGCGATCGGATCTAGAAAATAAAAAAAAAATGGTATGCGCATGCACGAGCCTGGAAATAATCATAATAGCGGTTCTACGCGGTGGACGATTACGCGTTTCCTGTTTTCGAAAATCCGTTTCTAAACGCCGACATGAATATTTGTGCTGCACGATTAAATATGCGATTAACCGCGTCGTTAATTAGAAGCGATGGAAATAATGTGGAGGTGAACGGGACAACGAGGGATACTGGGACGGAGAAGATATAAAAGCGGAACGGGAGATTTGTGGAAAAGTACACCGTGGGGATGTAAGAAAGTCAGTCTCGTCGCGAGGATAATGGCTGCTTTTAAGCCAGACCTATTGTAAGCTGACGCCTATTCTCAAGGCTTGAATGTGTGAAATCAGTGGTCTAGTTATGACAGTTCAAACAACGCCATTTTGGTCGCCCAACTCCCACGGACCGCGCACTTAAAGTCTTTCGGTCTCCGCACTGTTTTCTGTTTCACCTACATACTCTTATCAAAAAAATTCATAAAATCCTCTCCGCGACATTTGTTTTACATATTTCCAATCTTTGTTCTTTATTTACTCATTCCTTTTTTACTTTCGTTATAGGCTGAGATAAAAAAGATATTCCTTTCAACGTCTTTATTTCTTCCGTAATTGAAAACAAAAATTCTTCACTTACTGTATGCTAAACTAGTTGGTCTGATATTAAACAAAAATTCATTTGGTTTCATTTCAAAAAGTTATTTTCTTTTTAAAAGCGACCGAATTTTAACATTACTCATTGTATACACGCGTTACAAGTCGCAAAGAGAAACAAAAAGTAACAATCCCGTTTCTGGCATTAAGAATTCGATCTATTCGATTGCTAATATATTACAATTGACTATATTAATATTAATATCCATTACAGATCGCAAAGTTTCTCAGATGCCTGAATGATCTATATCAGCGCCGTAGAACACGGCAATTCTCGTGAACACGTGCGATCCGTAGTGCGAACGTGAACATCGATCATAATAGCTGCGATTACTAGCGAACAAGAATCTCAGATTATATCCGCGTGTATCCGGGCGATGTAACAGTGTCATCGGTGATTGCCAGTGCTCGACGGAGCCTCTCTGATCGGCTATGTTCTACGTGTTATGCTCGCACGGTTAGGGTACGTGTGCCCTGTGTAGATCAGCGTTTGGCGCCGGTGTCTGCCGCCCGTTGAACTCGCACGCGTGTACGCGCGTGCATTTTACGCCATGCAGATGCAGCCAGCATCTAGAATATCTAGATAATGCATGTGCAGATCCGAGACCGTGCACGCTGAGCATTCCACTCGGATTTCATAGGGAATGTTGACGAAGAACGTACGCGCGGAGCACACGGCAAATATTCAGCCACGCCGAGTATTGATTTTACTGAATTGCCCGTTGCCTTATTAGACATGTGCGAATTGTCCGGCACCGTTAATCCTGGGTGAGAGATCAGGGAAACAACAGGTTGGAGAGTCTTCCTCGTGAGAGCACTATCATCCGGTCGAATTCAGTTTCGATCCAAGATTCTCATTCGTTTATATAGCTAGTTTTCTGTTAGAACGAATTCATTTAGTCGTCTGCGAATCTTTATACAAATTTTTATGTTATTATATTATTTTATATTATTATAAAATATGATATAATATAATATCAAATATTTTTTCTTTCTTACATTATTTTAATAAGACGGAATTTTACTTTATGTGCAATTTCGAATTATTTAGTTCCACATTTAAGTTCTTTGTAGCATCTATTCAGAGGTTAACAAATATTGATATTCTTTGTTTCGCATTAATGAAGAAAAATTCTTATTTCACCTTTGAACTCTCATCCATCCCTCATTTCCACCGTTTAATATACTCATTGATATGAAATTGACACAGCGGTAAAAAATTTTAATTTTTATCTCTCTATCACTGATTTATACAACTCAATCTGTTCTTTGATACAAAATTGACGTAGTGGTAAAAAATTAATAAGACGGAACGATATAAATAATTAATTCCGTAAGTATTTTCTTTGAGTATGCGAACCTAAGATAAGACGAGTTTTGAAAAAAATACATTTAACCTTGTATGGCAGTCACTTCTGTGAATTGATTCATTCTAATTTTTTAGGTCTCGATGTTCTTCCACGTATTTTGTAGTCTAATTCTTGGAGACGATTCCTCTTACCGAACTGAACACCAGTGGTTAGTATTTGAAACTAGCTTCTGGGAAATCCGAATTTAGATTCGGTGTTTGTAAACCACTTGGAAGATTGAGAAGTTACGTCAAAATTTGAGGCAAGATTTCTTCTAAAAATTCCCAAGAAGCTCGGACCTGAATTACTCGTTTGTAGTCAGAAATGTTTAAGAGCCACACCGGCATAACGAAATTGAGCCGATTAAAATGAGAAATTACAGCAGAAGTAATACTCCTTTTCCACGTTATTTGTATATCTTTAAATTATGTTAACATCGCAAGTACAAATGTCATTCAGATTATATTACTCGACTTGCGTGAAAAATACAATGAACCAGATTAGGCAAACAAGTGTCACTAGATAGAATGTAGTTACCTAAATCAGAAACCTTAACTGTATCGCGTTCACTATTTAACAATTTTTAAGGTCAATTTGCGAGTTCGAACAATGTAAAAATGCTAGTGAACGTAGAAGATGACAGCTTATAGGTTGCAATCGTGAAAACGAATTCGAAGTGGTCGATGCGAAGTTCTACGACTAGACGCGTCGCACGACGTCCTTCTACTTGACACTATCATGGCCGCTGTCTCATGGGTCCCCGGGGTCACTGTCTTTTTGTCGCTGGCAATTCCGAGGAAACCGTCCACGTACAATTGGCTGCTTTGTATCTGTCCGCGGCGTGGTTTTTGCACGTGGTTGTCGGATACGACGGCGTTCTACAGGACACCGCGTTCTGGCACGAAGGACGCCGCTGATATCGTGTCCTTCTTGGCCTGTACACTCGCGATTCCTGGGGATCCGAACCCGCGCGTTAATGACGCCCGAGGACGGGAAGCCCTTCGAATTTTGACACCGCAGGATTTGCGCTTGTTACCGAAGATCTGTTCGCGTTCAACCGGAGAACCGTTGGCTCCTACCGAGATGAAGGGATTTGAGCTGTCTTGGGTGAAACGCTGCACGGCGCTGGAAACAAAATTGTTTGGCGAATGCTGCGTCGGCGGCGAGATTAGATCAGCTGATATCGAATCACAATTTGGTTGCATTTTGAGGAAAATATTATCCAAGTCGCTCATTTTGTACTGTAAATTTTAGAGAGATATTTTGACTGTTTAACGTTGAATGTATGTTATCGGCAGAGTAATTCAGCATAATTTAAAATATTATGTAATTAATAATAAATTGTGGATTTGTATGCTGAATTAAAATTTTCCAAAACGATTATAAGATATAGAAATTTTATAATAATAAGCTGTTTGTTTAATAATTCCGATGAATTGAAAAAGATGTAACAATATTATTAAATTATATGCACTCCACAATTGTATATTTCAGCTACTCGTTTTTACAAGAAATGGACGAAATTCACAATATAATAATTAGTATATAGATTGCGGATTTAATGCATTTATGACAAAAATGAATAGGTCATATAAAACATTATAAAAGCGTTGGAATAACTTAAGAATATTTTTACATTATCTGCATAATGATCGAGACATTATACATGAAGTGCCAGTCACGTTTAACTTATGTTTCATGCAATTAACTTAAATAATGGCTGCTTTACATCAAAATATTTTGTCATTCTAAATTTTAAGCGTTTAACTAAACTTAACATGCTCGAATTTTATTTTCAGTGTACAACAACAGTTCTCCTTGCAAGCGCCACTTACCAAGTAAATCAACATGCCATGGATTTCTGCGAAACATTAAAGACAAATGCAAAAAGAAATAGTACGACAGAGGTTATAGTAGCACTCGATGCATTGTGAGCACAGAGAACGATATTCATAAATATTTATCGTGTTTGAACTACTGTTAAAGAGTCAGCGTTTACGGAATCGTATAATCTCGAGGTTATAATGCCTCTAACTTCAATTCCCTGTTTGTTCTCGACAAAAAAATCAAAATTATTTCTGAGATCGCAAAAAGCGACGTGATTAATTCTTTGGCGCAACAACGTGGTGGTTAAGAGAAAAAAAATTATTTAAGCGTCGTCAAAGGAAAAAACAATTTAATTCTCTCAAAGTAGGATAAGAATATGTAAACGCGACAAATCCCACGGTTTCCATTGAATTAACTAAGTAGTTAATGACAACAATTTATTTGATGTAATCTGAAACAATTAGAGGCTATTATATCCTTTTTGGACAGAGATTGATAGAGTTATGGAACTTGTTAATTAGTTCTGTTTAAAATTAAAACAAGAAACGTGTGGAACTTGTTTATAAATTCGTGACAGAAGGGATAAAACAAACGATAAAACTTGCATGGAAAAATGGAGATTGAAATACAAAAACAAAGCGATTCGACAATTAACTGAGACAATAATTTCTACAAAAAACGACTATTGTGCTCACTCGTAACTTCAGCATATTCACCCAAAACAGCTAAACTAACACAAACACAGAACGAATTAACCTCTTAGGCACGATGCGCCATTATAGTGGCATTCGTGGATATTTCGTGCCTTACAAAATTGTATTATTAGTTATTAAAGTAAATGATTAAAGTGAAAGTGTATCTATACAGTACACTAAGAAAAGAATATATGTAGCTGATACTATATGTAGCTATTCCAAAAAATACCTATATATTAAGAAAAATGGTAATTTAGTTATGAAAAATTTCATTCGCACAAAATTCAGCCGTGCCTAAGAGGTTAAATTGATGCATTATCCGACAACAATTACTTGGAAAAATTCTGTAAAATCTTTTTAAACTTAGCACTGTCTCGTGTTTAAGAACAGTCCACGTGTTGCAGTATAAACAAATAAAAAAGTTGGCGATCGGGTCACGGGAGGGGGCGTAGAACTCGATGAACAAACCGGAGCCGCCAGGGGACCAGAACCGAGGAAGATGGCGGAAAGAGAGAGGGACGTATAACGTAGGGGAGAAAGAGAGAGAGAGAAGGGGAGATCGCGAGAGAGAGAGAGAGAGAGAGAATGAGAGAGAGGCTCGCGAGGAAAAGCTTTCGTATATACTCCCGGACGACGTGCGTACGCTCGGTCTCCAGGGTCCACAGCGTGTGGAGCGGCGCGGAGGAGCTCCAGTAGTAGCCGAGCAGCCGCGTCGAGACGAGACGAAACGAAACGAGACGAGACGGGACGGGAACGCAGCGGCGGCGTCCTTCTTCGCCTCTTCTTTCAGTCGCCGCCGTTGTTTCGGACTCGCAGACTCGATTTACCATCAGAACCAGTCACATCGACCCGGTGGATGAAAAAAAAGGAGAACGAAAACCATTGCCGAATCTGAGGTCACCGGTCCGGAGACTTGATACTCGGAAGACCCAGAGATCTGGAGGACCTAAAGATCTCGAAGACTTGAAAATCTCGAAGAGGTAGATGGTACGAAAATATACAGATCCTGAAGATCTGGAGGACCCGAAGACCCAGAGATTCCGAAGACCTGGAGACCCAGAAAACTCGAAGATCTAAAGACCCCGGTAGCCTAGTGATCCCGAACACCTGGAGAGTCTAAAAACCTAAAGACCCTGAAGACCTAGAGACCCTGCAGACCTAGAAACCCCGAAGACGCGTTCGTCGAGAGTCGAGCGTTCGCCAAAGAACAAGGCGATCAAACAGAAGAGATTGTGAGCAAAGCGGAGAGGCTCGCGACAGGACCGCCAGCAGGACCTCCCGGGAGCCAGTAGGTGAAAGTACACTTGGCTCGTTGCACAGTGGTTCCTCGTCTCGGTGACGAACACGTGCTACCAATCGGTGTGAACGTCTTTGATGCGAGAAGAATCGGTCTCGGTGCTATAATGGGGCGACTGGTGCTGCTCGGTGCAGCTGTCTGCTGCTTCGTCCTGCCGATCCTGCAGGAGTCGGCAGCGAAACACCAGTGGATCGACGCCAGGAGAGAATGTCCTCGTTTGTGCTTGTGCTACACGGCCACGGTGCAGTGCTCGTCTCGGAAGCTGAGCCAGGTAGTGCGGGTACCGGCCAACACGACTGTCTTGTAAGTGGTCTATGTCAGTTGCTCTTCCTCTTGTCTTGTCGACTCGATCGCTTGTCCGATCGGTCTTTATCTTTTTAGTTTAGATCTTGTAGGTCTCTTTGACAGGCAAAGTTTTCTTAACCCCTTGCGCTGTCGCTCCTTTCACGCTGCGTTTATCAGTACTTATTTGTCCTGAATATTTTTAATAATAGGACCAGACAATTTTTGTTTCCTGTCTATTGTCTTTATTTATCTTTGTTTCTATACTTTGATGACAGAAGAATTTATTTTTATCTCAATATAGAAGAAATTAGCAATATTCATATTTAGTAGAGCTTGCACAAAATCTTCAACACGAGTCTGACTCGCGAAGAAGGTATCATAAGTATCGTTCACGATATCACATCGTGAAGATATCAAAAATTTTGTTTTCTGGAAATCTACGTTTACTTTCATTTCTTAATTTTCGTAACAGAAGAGTTAAATTTTGTTTTTATTATTAACAACATAGCTGTGAAAATAAACGTAATGTAAGGGTTTAAGGACGAAGAAGTGTTAAACATGTCTTTCATGAAAGAAACCGCAGTGCAAGGGGTTCACACCCCCACTACCCTAAAAATTTAATAATATCAATATACTTTATTTAACCAAAAGTAAGTTATGTTCTTCAACATTAATTATTTTTATGGATCCCGATAATATTAGAAACATGTAATACTTTAGAGTGAAACTTTATTTGCAAATCTGAGCAAGTATTTGTGTCACCCACATGTAGACGACGCGACAGTTGGAGTGTTACACTGTCGAAATAGTTTTTTAGATCGTTTCTTTGTTTTGCATACCAATTGATAAATTCTTTCTACATGATTGACCTTGCACGATGTTGTTCGAATCTGATGGTGCTGTTTGGAATTGCAAAACAATCAATAGTGCGCGAAAGTCTATCGTACTCGACAATCTTGGCTTTGCGTAAGAAATTTTGAAAGACTCGACAGAATTAGTATGGTAATCTACAGGTGCGTACGAAAGCTCGAGATCCCATGCTTGACAGATCAAAAATAAATCATAGAAATTCCTTGGAAGCTTCGTACAGGTAATTGAAATCGAGGAAATGATTTAAAATAATCTTGGTATTTGTGAGTCGTTGAATTTCATGGTTTTAGCAATTGTTTTTAGGCTGTATGTACTAATTTACCTAGTGTTAATTTATTATATATATTATATATTATTATATTTATTATATGAATAATCATTATCGAATAATGATTATTTGTATCGGTGATAGACATACCGTGCACGCGGGCCGATTTGATTTTTATTTCTAATGAAAATGATGATTCCTCCACGATTTTACTCGTTGTGTACAATGAAAATGTAAAGTTTCCTCGATGCTTAATGTGTTTACGAACAATGTCACGTATTTATCATGACCGTGGTCACGTATTTTGCTCGGAGAACTTAACTCATTCGCAGTCAGTGTTTGCGTAAAACAGCGTCTACTCAGGAGCTACAACTGGTTGCTGGTCATGTAAAATTAAGTCATATTTCCAAATAGTGGAATATTTCTTCTTTGATCAAAAGAAGTTATGTAATCGATGAAAAGAAAACATTCTTCCTATTGTAGTTGTATCTTGCTGAATGTTCTATTCAAGTAGTATTTTAGAAATCAGTATATTCTTATCGATTTTGAATGAATTTTGAATAAATTTTGAATCACTTTAAATTAATTTCGTATAATTTTCACTGAACTTTTAATTAATTTTGAATCGGTTTCCATTTTCTGATCGACGAAAAACATTTAAGAAGATGTTATAACATCGACGACTGTCACTAAAATAAATTATAGTAACGGAAGCATTAATATTTCCGAGTTAAGATTTATGTCAAGATTATATACATACATATATACATATAAATAATCACTGGTATATAATAAATTCAATCGTTCCAATTTAATCTTGATTATCTCAGAAACCCAACAAAATTCGTTTTCCTTTCATTAATTTTGCAATTAGACGGAAATCAAACATTTCCAGGAACAAACAGTAATTCAATTATCATCGAAGAAAACAAGTTAATATGTTCAATATTTAGAGACAGTTGGGTTACGTTTTTGACAGACGGTAGATCAATTTGCCATGCTCAATTTCTGCAGCAAACGTTCGTTTCTGCGACAGAACGCTATTTGCTAAGGGTAGCGTTAAAGGGGACTGCTGTACTTGCGTGGCTGCATCTACCATGGTGGCTGCGTATCGGCGTAGAGAAATTGGGTCCGGTGTAATCAGAAAATTTACGGTGTGGATCGTGGGTCGCGGGTATTTCCACTGCGGAATGCATGTGGGAAGCGTGGAATTGAATCTGCGGCTCACCGGCTCCGGTAAATACGGGACGCACCACCGTCTTCGTTGTTTTCTTCCGAGGTCGATACGTTTCCCTTTTTCGGTTTTCGAGTGCCAGCTGCGGAGAAATATTAGAGCGGTTCGAAATGAACAGCATTTGCATTCCCTGAATGAAATTGTGAAGAACGCAAGAAGAAAGTTGTTCGTGGAAATGTACCTTTTCTTTGCGATGCATATTACTATACACAAAAATGGTAACACAGAATTTCGGTACCAAATAGAAAGATATGCAATTATAGTTACTAGATTACAGATTTTGTGAGATGCAATGAAATGTACGAGTTAATGACATTTTATTGCATTTTCTTTTTACAACAAGTAATTTTGTAATTGACGAAGGAAACTTTAACTCTGTAAGGAAGAATGTAGATATAGTAATTCTTGCTCGTAGATTAATTCTAATTGTTGAAAAATCGCATACGAAAATACCAGTAATAAATAAATAAATAAATAAATGAATAAATAAGTAAAATAATAAATAAAATACTTATCATAAAAATACGAAGTTTAATGATTACAGAAGGCATCAACCTTCAAATGTCTTTTTAATATACATGTATATACACATGTAGTATTAATTTTGCAGATCACGTAGGCGAATAAATAATTTTCCGAAGCAATATTCCCGTAGCTTTGGAATTTTTATGCGCCGCTGTGCATTAACGATGTTTAAGAGAGGAGCCTACAATTGAATTTAATGCCACTTCGCGTGAAAGAAGTCCTCGCTTCGACGGACTCGCCTTTTATTACACGGCTGAAAACAGACAGAATGTAGTACACTGTAATTCAGTTTTTCTTTATCTAATTATTGCTTTAATATTAATTAACTACAAAGGTCCGTAGAAAGTATCTCACAGTCTATTGGCTTATTCGACATTTCCTTTCGTCGCCTTCGTATAAAGCGCATAAAGTTCGTTTCCCATTTTGTCATAATCTTATTATCAATTTTTCATCGCGCGTAAATTTTTGCCCGATATTCGAGCTTGAAAATCCATATTTTTTAAAACATAACAACTGAGAAACAGACGTGAAATATACCAAGATGTTCTGAACATATCCAAGATTATCCTGAATTTAAGGGGCTACAAAAAATACAAAATTTCGAGCATGATCACTCGATTGAAGTACAACCAAAACGTACCTTTACAGAGCCATAATTAACTCCAGTTTTGATCGACGATGCTATAAAGATTCTCGAACAAAGCGTGGTTATATCATCCATTCGAATATTAGTTCGTACTGGCTCAATTTTAATTTTGACACGTAACAAATGACTTCGTTTCTTTGGAGTCAAAGAAGAGAATGACGAGGATTGTTAAGAGAGTTAAAAATCCTCGTGAATCATCCACGCATCCTTTTATTGCTGTATCCTTGATCCCGCGAAATTCCCAACGGCGACCGGCCGAATTAACGGAACGAGAGAAAAGGGAGAGAGAGAGAGAGAGAGAGAGAGAAAAAATAGAAAACAAGAGGATCGAGTGAGGAATGAATCGGGTTACGCTCTCTTAAAGTGCACCACCTAATGGCCTTGTGCTCTTTGTGTACACGGTTAAATGGTCTACAACTCCACATTATGATCTCTTGAACCGTGTCTTCGCGAGTACACGCTCGGTCGAGCAACGTTCTCTGCAGCTGTATCCACCGCGATCAGCAAAATCCAGGTTCGAATTGTCTTCTTCTCCATGCTAGTGGAATCATCGTGACTTGATCTCGTTTGCTCACCGTTCTACCGCGTGTCCGACTCGTGTGTACACGTCGGACGAAATTTGACTGTACCGAGCAAGGTGTTTTCGGATACGGTTAAAATAGGAACGAGCCCCGACTATATATAAATCGCGTTGCCGCCGCTGCAAATGAATCTTCGGTCGAAACAACAATGGCGGATCGCGGGCACGTTAATGCGTGGACAAACATGCGACTTGGTCGAACCGCGTCATTGTTTTCTTTCGCTACGCGAAATACATATTCTTTCGTGATAGCTGACTCATCTACCATGGCCCGTGATCACACGGTTTTGTTATCTTAAAACGGTGAAAAAGATTGATTAGTAATTTTGTAATGGGTCGCGGCATTTATGACATTGATAACCGTCGACTCAACTTTATTTAGTGCTTAGCCGATGATTGTCTTTGCACACTTGGCTTCGTACGTCACCGTTTATTTCACGATCCGTCGTTTATCTCATCGGTTCGTTAATTATTTCGTTTAACTCTACTGCTTCTATCTGTTATCCTAGTTTCACTGTTAACTGAATTTCTTGTTGTTCGTCGACGACGATTGCTTCGAATTTTCCGTGAACTACCGACTGTTGATAAGTACATTACGATCTCTGCATTTCTGTGATTTTTGTGCAGACTTTTTTTAGCTATATACATATGTGAAAATATATATTCGTAGGACATATTCAATTCTCCTTTCTTTTCTCTTCTTTTCATGCCGACAATTTCACTGGGAAACGGAGCAAAGCATCCATCGCACGAATAAAATCGAATTCTTCCTCACCGAAATAATCTTCAGCTATAAATACAAATTCTTAATGTATCGGTGCTGCGTATGTGACAGAAGTATTGGAACAGGTATTCTGAGAGAAACGAATAATGAAACTCAATATATTATACGAGATTGCAAAGATATTCAATTGTCGCAATATTATTTACTTCCAGCCTATTAAAATCATTAAAAGAGAATAACTTTTTAATGTGCGAAGGAGAACTACGAACAATAAATGTGAAAATTAAAAATAATATTAAAATTACAAAACAAATAAATATAATATAATAATAAAAGTGCAAATTATAATACAAAAAATATTAAAATTGAAAATATACATATTATTTACTTTCAATTCCCTAAAATTGACTTGAAAATTGTTCGTTTTACAAAAAGATCCGCTGAAGTGATCATTTAACGAAGAATATAAGTATTTCTGAGAAAATATTCTGTTCGTGAGAATATCTCTGATAAAAGAGCAAGCTAAAATGTTCGAACAAGCAGCTATTGTCCATAGTTCGAGTTATGAATGACTCGATTTGGAACGAAAGGTGAACAAGTCCAATAAGTATGGTTGAAGAAACGATAAGCCGGTATCAGGGGACACGTATGCACGTGTCGGGACATTTTATCGCTTCTGTCACCCACGGTCGATTTAAGGACTTCGTTTAAATATTTGTCTCCGATCGGTTTCACGGCATACCATCGGTTCTGAACATGTCTTCTGTCTTTATCGAAATTAATTGTCAACGGTTTCCCGTGTCAGGAACTTCGACCGAGAGAAATGACTAATCGAATGGTCGAACGCTAATTGCGGGACCACCGACCGTTCAATGACAATTAAATCTCATTTAAAGAGGAGAACGATAAAACGTTTGAATTAAGAGATGAGTCAGAGACGAGTGCGCGCATCTATGCTCTAACCCTCAAATGCGTCTAATGAAAAGATATTGTTATTAAATAAGCTATTACTTTTCGATCGAGGCGGAACTGTACCTTTCTCCGATTTAATTATTTATAAATCAGTAAAATATATCATAAATTCGTTACTTGCATATCTTATCCAATAGCTCCTGTACGTATCCTTAATTTTTCTATTAACCTTTAATCGGTTATGCGACTGTCAGTCGCTTTCTTTTAAACAAAGCTGATAAATTCATCCTTCGATGGATTTTTACAATTTTAAAGATAATAATCTAGCTTATTTTGGATAACATTTTAGAGCATTTTTCGAATTTCTCGATGACAATATGTGGTTTGCAAAAAGTGAAAAAATAAAAAAGAATTGGAAAATTACATTGACCTATGCATATCAATTGCATCGAAAGATATTATCAAAAGAAATTTCCTGAATTTTTGTCCGATTATTGTAGAATAAAAACCGATTGGGGTAGAATAAAAACCGAACTTT